>NC_077228.1:518030582-518148082 GCF_027887165.1 Monodelphis domestica | reverse complement strand
TCGCCTCCAGATGGTTCTTTTTCTTCCTTCACCGCCTGCTCTCTACTCACTTGCTCATTTCACAGCCCTTGCTACGCCCCTGCCTGAATCATCTTTCATAGAACGTCAGCGCATCTTTGCCCAGAACGTTCCTCAACCTTCAAGTCGCCTCCAGAAATTCACTTTCCTCTCCTTGGCTTGGGAACCCTCAGCAGTGGGCCGCCTCTTTTGTCCCTGTGGCAAGCACAATGCATGGAACATTAGGCTTGGAATGTGGTGGTCTTGGATTCGAATCCCAGATCCACCATTTGCTGTGCTACCAGGGCCTAAACATCACTTCTCTGTTCTGAAGTTTCCTCATCTGTAAACGAAGGAGTTTGGACTTGGTGATGGTTTGCACCCAGCTCTGAAATCTCGAAGGCTCGTCTTGCTATCTTCTCCATATTCATTCTCATTTTTTTCTGGCCTAATTGAACTCTTTCTGGCCTGAGCAGACACTGGAGTTTCCTTTTTCACAGAGTTTCTTCTTAGGCTCAAAGGTCTGCAGTTGGTTTCCATGAGCACCAGCTCTAAATAGGGGATTCTAGGGGGCAGCTGGGTATCTCAGTGAATGGAGAACCGGACCTAGAGACAGAATGCCCTAGGTTCAAATGAGGCCTCAGACACTTCCCAGCTGTGTGACCCTGGGCAAGTCACTTAACCCCCATTACCTAGCCATTACCACTCTTCTGCCTTGGAGCCAATACACAGTATTGATTCCAAGACAGAAGGTAAGGGTTTAAATTAAAAAAAAAAAAAAAGAATTTAGGGGGCAGCTGGGTAGCAGTGGATTGAGAACTAGGCCTAGAGAGGGGAGGTCCTGTGTTCAAATCTGACCTCAGACACTTCCCAGCTGGGTGACCCTGGGCAAGTCACTTGACCCCCATTGCCTAGCCCTTACCACTCTTCTGTCTTGGAGCCAATATACAGTATTGACTCCAAGACTGAAGGTAAGGGTAAAATAAATAAACAAACAAACGAATGAATGAATGAATGAATGAATGAATGAATGAATGAATGAATGGGTGGGTGATTCTATGGCCCTTCCCCCCTTGCCTTGGTCTCCTTATGGTGTAAAAAGCCACTTCATGGGCCAGCTGCTTTCCTGGTCAAGCACAAATATCTTCAGGCTACACATCCCTCCTTCCTCCCCATTTACAAGCATGTACTCACTGCCAGCAATGGTCTGGTCTCTGGGGATACCAGGACACCACCAGAAATCTTTGGGGGTTACAGACGAGATGGCGCTCTTTCTGGCTCACTTCCTGTCCCTCTTTGGGCCTCAGTTTCTTCATCCGTATTATAAGGAGGGGAGGCTGGGCTAGAGCTCCTTCCAGCCGGGCCTCCGCAGTGCCCCCTCCCAGTGGAGCGCCTCCAGCCTCCTGAGGGCAGTGGCCTGTTTTTCTCTGGCTGTGCGCCCCGCTGCATCCTCTTTGGCCTGCCCACTTTGGGGTTCAGCCTCCCCTTCAAATCCCAGGTGTTTTATTAAGAGAAGTCTGCGGGTGAGATCACACAGTGCTCAGCGTGTTTGGATGGCTGCTAATTAGCCTGGGACTTGTTACCAAGAGGTCCAACACCACTCTGAAGCCTGCCGCACATTGTTAATGCCAATAGCTGATCCCATGACACTGCTCCAAATGAGGGCTGTTCCTCGTGGCTTAACCATTTATGCATTTACCAAACACTGAGGTTTGGGATGTCTGAAGACTTTTGCTCTTTTTTTTCTCTCAAGTTTGCAACAAAAGACATCTCGACAACTGGATAAGACTTTAGTGAGCCAGTTAATCGAGGGAATAAATTTTTTTTTTTTGGTTCAAAGATAATTTATTGTCCCGATGACATGCAATAACAATTTTCAACATACATTTTCTGAAGTTATAAACTCAAAATTGTTTCTCTCCATCCCCTCCTTCCCCCCTCCTCAGAGATGATCAGCAATTTGATCTGGATTAGACACATATTATCATGCAAAACAGACTTCCTATTGGTCATTGTTGTAAGAGAATACTCATAAAAAATAAAACCTGAGGGAATATTGTGGAGTCAAAGGCACCGGTATTGGCCACATGGGAATTAAACACAATGGAATGTCTGCAATAGATCTTGTCTTTAAAGAACTTACACTATATTTGGTAAAACCAAGCAGTGTGTGAAAAGAGGCAAGTAGGAAAATAAGGCAGGATTTTTTTTCATATAAAGCAGCCTTCTTTAGCTAAAAAACTGGCTTCTGTACCCAGAGGCAGGAAGACGGGGACTCAGAGCTGTTCCCTGATCCATCCTGACTCTGGGATCCCAGGCGGATCATTTCCCATCCCATCGTCCCAAGCAACCCTTGGACACTGGTTTCAGATTCGGTGGCCATCCGCCTTGGAAGAGGGAGGTTCCTCACTGATGATATAACAGATCCATGGAGAAACACGTTGCCATACTGGAAAGAACGTCAGTTGTAGAGGTAGGAGATGCCTGGATCCGTATCCCTTCTCTGACATTTTCCAGTGTTATTTTCATGAGCAACAGAGTTCACTTCTGTGAGATCCCATTTCCTGAACATTTGTATGGGAATCCCTTATTTTCTTTTGCTACAGAGATAGAGTCTCTTCTCCTGGGTCTGTAAACCTCCTGTAGCATCTCCTATCCTGGCTTCTGCTCTTCCCCTTTCTGACTCCTTTGACTGAACAACCTTCAAAGGTCTTTGCTGTGTTCCTTCTTATTTAAAACCTATTTACTAAAAAGACTTCATTCACTCCCATTAGCCTCAGAGAGGATTTGAAAGTTGGTGGCACCATTCCTGACCTTCCTTATTATCTCTTGGCTACAACTCCAATTTGGCACAGGACCTCCAAAGGCATTATGGTGCATTTGGATATTCTTGTGTTTGGAATCAGAGGACCTGAGTTCAGATCTTTTCTCTGCCACTTACTACCTGGATGACCTAGGGCAACTCTCTGGACCACTTATTCTTCATTTGTAAAAATAAGTGGGTTTTACTAGATAAACTAAGTTCAATTTTAGCTCTAAATCTATTATCCTATTATCCCATGTCAAAAACCAAGAACATTTTCTTCACCTCTCAATCTGTCCATAATTTCTGTCTGCTCTCCCTCCCTCCCTCCCTCCCTCTATTTTTATCACTTCTGGGTCATCTTTAATTCGTTCCTTTCTGCTACTTCTCATATTAGATCATTGACCAGATTCTCTTGTTACATCTTTTCAATTGTTGATTGAATCTATTCTCTTCTTTCTAGTGTCATTGTCTCCATCCCAGAATAGACTCTCATTGCTACTTGCTTGGAATATTTTTATAGGCTTTTCTTAAAAGTCTTTCAATGTTTATTTTCTGTCCCCTCCAATCCATCCTACATAAAACATTTCCATATAGGTATGGCCTTCTAGGAATCGTCAATGGTTCCTTCTTGCCTCCAATTCCAATTCCTTTGTCTGACATCCACCATACAACTTGTCCATCCCTAGTACCTGTTATTACCCTGAGCACAATCTACTACCTAGTGAAACTCAGCAGCTCTTCTACCCACAGGTGTTATTTTGAGCACCCTTTTGCTCTCATGATTCCTTACACCTAGAAAATCACATCTTCCCTTCACGTGCTGATGAATTGTTTCCCTCCCTCGATCCCTCCCTCGATCCCTCCCTCGATCCCTCCCTCGATCCCTCCCTCCCTTCCTTCCTTCCTTCCTTCCTTCCTTCCTTCCTTCCTTCCTTCCTTCCTTCCTTCCTTCCTTCCTTCCTTCCTTCCTTCCTTCCTTCCTTCCTTCCTTCCTTCCTTCCTTCCTTCCTTCCTTCCTTCCTTCCTTCCTCCCTTCCTCCCTTCCTCCCTTCCTTCTTTCCTCCCTTCCTCCCTTCCTCCCTCCCTTCCTTCCTCTCTCTGTCTCTGTAGAGAGACAGAGACAGAGAGACAGAGACACAGAGAGAGACACAGACATTGATAGAGCGAGACAGACAGAGACAGAGAGAGAATTTGGAAGACAATTCCAGAAGGAAGGCACTAATAGTGTTGGAGTAGAAGGGGAGCCAGTCAAGGCCTCCAGCAGAAGGTAGAATTCAGACTCTTGAAACAAGTAGGGAAGGAAAATTGGACAAGGCAGCCCCAACGTCGCCCTGCTTCTGTGGGAATGTCAGCTCCCTGAGAGATGTTTAGTTCTTGGTCCTTCTACCCTCCAGAGCCCACTCAAGTGCTTGACACATATTAATTGCTGATTGACTGTTTTATCCTCTGCCCACATTGTACAACTAAGGAGTACAGGGTTAGAGTGCTGGATGTCGAGTTCAGAAGTGCTGACTTCAGATTAGCCACCGATGTGTGCCTGTGACCCCGGGCAACTCAATTTTCCACTGTCTGCCTCAGTTTCCTCATTTGAAAATTGACATAAAGGATAAAATCACACGGTGTTCATGGAGCACTTTTCAAACTTTAAAGCACTATAACCGTGTTTACTGTTGTTACTATTATAGTAATCTTTTTATTAGGAAAGCTACAAAACAATTTTAAGAACAGGCTGATGTCAGGTGTTGCAGTTCTCTGCCCAGAGGTTTTGTGAAATACAGTTCACGTAGGACAGTTCCTGTATTTTGTGTGATGGGGCATGAATGTTTGCCGATGCTTGTGTGCTGGAGGAGGACCAGTGAGTGGCTTACTTTTAAGTGAAGGGCAGCCATGTCCTTTCTAAAGGCTTGGATCCACATTCCCAAGTACTGACTTGGCACCCAGTCAGTTGGACAGCCCAGACAGAATATAAACAGGGAACTTCTATTGATCTTCGGTTAGTGGTTTTCTGTTGACCTTCTGGGTCAGCTCCTAGATATTCCCTTTCTGTTCTTCTTTATATCCTTTTTAAAAAACCCTTACCTGTCTTTTTATCAGTTCTAAGACTGAAGAGCAGCAAGGGCTAGTTGGTGGGGGTTAAGTGACTTGCCCAGGGTCACACAGCTAGGAAGAAACCACATTTGAACCCAGGGCACCCCAACTCCGGGTCTGGTACACCATCCACTCTGTGCTTTCAGGCAGCTTCTATCTATACCTTTTTAACAAGGAAAAGAAACAGTTAAATTTAACAGTTACATTTTAGAACACAGATCAGATCCTTTCCACGTATGTGACTGTAATTCACAAGGTGAGCACTCTGGGAGATCCTTGGTCAGGCTGGGGCTGAGAAGGGCCGATGGGGGCTCGCAGGTCCTCATCCCAATCTTCCCTGCAGGCAGCTCTCAGACCAAAATCTAGTATTTATTCTGATTACAGCCTCCCACCAACCCTTCTCATGAAGTGGGCAACAAGATGTTCGTTTTCTCAGACAGGATGGAGCTTTTAATTGAATTCAAATCACATCTCTCATCCTGTGAACTCTGCAAAGCGGTACATTTTTAACTAGGAAAAGCATCCATTATTTATTAGCCGCGCTACTAATTTATCCTGGCCGCGCGGCTAAGAGCTCGGCTCTCCTCCCCGGGCCGCTCAGTGATCTCATGCCATTGTGTGCCAGCGTTAGGCCAATTGCTTTTAGGGCTTTTCATCCTCCCGTTTTCAGGGAGCTTCTTCCTCCGGCTCTCTTCTTAATATGTATTAAAATATTTACTCCTATCCGCCGGAGCGGCCGCTAATGAGAGAGGGCCGAGGAAGCCGGGAAGCCCGTCACGGCCGCCTTCGCCCTGCCTTGCCCTTTGGCTGGGCGAGGGCCGGTGCCGAGCCGCCTTCCAGGCTGGGCGATGAAGCCCGCCTCTGTTCAGCTGCATTTGGGGGATGATAATTCCAGTCATTATAGGGCGCTTTTCCTCCAGGTGGGAGGTGGACGAGGCGGCCTTGTTTCCCCCCATTCTCAGAGAGACTGATGGAGACGTGGCTTGTGATCTGCCAACAGTGACCCCTGCCTGCTCTGGCTATTCATCAGTGCTTTATTGTGGATTCAAGTCAAAAGAGCAGCCACAAGCTCATAGAAGGGGCCATCTCTAGTTAAACCCCTATTCAGTAGGCATTTCTGAAGCACCTACTATGTTCCGGGCCCCCCTCCTGATGGACCATCTCTAGGGAGGGGGTCCCACCACTTCGCTTCTTGGGTTGAAGTCAGGATTCCAAAGTCCTTTCCTAAAAGGCGTCGAGGGTGCAAACTGGAGAGGGATCCTTCCTTCCTGCCCCTGATTCTCTGCCGCCTCCTCTCATCCTCTATTCTATCCACTCTCCAAACACCAGCCTCAGAGGTCACCTCTTCTGTTCAGATGATCCAGATCAGGATCATTTGCCTCGCTGTCTCGCCTTACTCTGTTTATTTGGCGGGACGGTGGGCTTCTGGCCTTGCCCACATCCCTTCTCCTTCTTTGGGGGCTGCTTCGCTCCCAGGTTTGAATGAAAAAAGCATGTGTCTGGCTCCTTGCTTGCCAAGCTCTCTATTTAGCCTGGCAGTATAATAGGGAAGGGTCGGACAGCCCCTGCTTTCAAGGAGATCCTGTTGTAATTGGGAGGGAAAAGATATTTTCAAAAATCTTTTTGGAAGCACTGGGGGACCCCCAGAATCCACCTGAAGGGCCACGGGCACGGCCTTCCTTTCTGCAGAACTAGGTTTGTGCCTTCTTGTTAGAGGGTTGAAGCTGGAGGTTTTCTTAGAGAACTGGACCACTCGCTCATTTATGGAGGGGGAAACTGAGGCCTCCAAATGGTGACAGGACTTGCCCCAGATGACATCAGCAAATAATTGCAGTGTTGGGATTTGAACCCAAGTCCCTCGTCTGTCTCTTCAGCCCTTTTTCTGTGACACACGCAGCCTCCCATCCAGCAGGCCGGCAAAGGGTCCATCCGGTAGTGATTAATGTTTCTTTCTGGACTCGTGTGTCTGAGGGGAACCCTGAAGCCCTTCAGGATGAACAAGAGATACTCTGTAGAGAGAGCGACACGGGGATAACTGGAGAGATGAATTAGACGGGCTGCAGTTTGGACCCAAACTCTATCCTTAGTAGAGGTGAAACTTTTCTTGAAAACATTTTCTTTTTTCCCTTTGAAGGTGTTGAGACGTGCCATGAGGTCCCAACAGCCTTCAGGCTCACCAGTAAGAAACTATTCTCATAATGAGAGTAAGAGAAAGAGATGGATGGAGAAATGGAGGGATGAAGAGGCTGAGAGAGAGAGATGGAGAGGCAGAGAGGGAGAGAGATCACGAGAGACGGAGAAAAGGAGAAAGACCCAGAGACTGAGGCAGAGATGAGTCTCCACCATATATATCTAGATTGGGAAGAGGATAGAGGAGGATCGTTGATGGGGGGATAGGGGGAGAGAATGAGAGGGGGAGAGAGAGAAAAAGAGAGAGAGAGAGAGAATGTGAGAGAGACAAGAGAGTGTGTGAGAGGCAGAAAGAGAGTGAGAGAGAGAGGAATAGAGTGAGGAGGAAAGGGAAAAAGAGAATGTGTGTAAGAGAGAGGGAGAGAGAGAGAGGGGGAGGGAGGGAGAGAGAGAGAAGGAGGGAGAGAATGATAGAGAGAGAGAGGGAGGGAGGGATGGAGGGAGAGAGAGAGAAGAGAGAGGGAGGGAGAGAGACAGGGAGGGAGGGAGAGAGAGAGAATGAGAGAGAGATTGGGGGAGAGAGAGAATGAGAGAGTGGGAGAGAGAGGGAGGGAGGGATGGAGGGAGAGAGAGAGAATGAGAGAGGGAAGGAGGGAGAGAGAATGAGAGAATAAGAGGGGGGGAGAAAGAGAGGGGGGAGAGAGACAGGGAGAGAGAGAATGAGAAGGAGGAGAGAGAGAGACAGGGAGGGAGGGATGGAGGAAGAGAGACAGGGAGAGAGAGAAGAGAGAGGGAGGAGGGAGGAAGGGAAGGAGGGAGAAAGAGGGAGAGAGAGAATGAGAGAGAGAGAATGAGAGGGAGAGAGAATGAGAGGGAGGGAGGGAGAGAGAGAGAGAGAAAATGTGAGAGAGACAAGAGAGTGTGTGAGAGGCAGAAAGAGAGTGTGAGAGAGAGAAAGGAATAGAGTGAGGAGGAAAGGGAGAGAATGTGTGTAACAGAGAGGGAGAGAGAGAGAAGGAGAGAGAGAATGATAGAGAGGGAGGGAGGGAGGGATGGAGGGAGAGAGAGAGAAGAGAGAGGGAGGGAGAGAGACAGGGAGGGAGGGAGAGAGAGAATGAGAGAGTGGGAGGGAGAGGGAGGGAGAGATGGAGGGAGAGAGAGAATGAGAGAATAAGAGGGGGGAGGGAGGGAGGAAGAGAGGGAGAGAGAGAATAAGAGGGGGCAGGGAGAGAGAGAGAGCTCAAGTATAGACACACACACTCACACACTCACTCTTGTCCTTGGGTCTAGAATTACTGGCATAATTCAGCAGCCATTCGCCTCCTCAGCCTCCAGCTTGGACTTGGGTTATAAAGACGTCCCACCAGCAGCAGCAGCATTGTGGAGGCCCCGACATTTGTGCTGGCTGTAGAGCTGAAAACCACTTAGGGTGTTCTTGTACCCATGCATTAGATTATGGCTAAGCAGCTTATGGACATAAAAACACATTAGAACTTTACAGCACTCTATAAATTATAGTTTTTGCCGTGCTCGCCGCCACAATGTGAGGTAATTACATTCATTAATCTACTACTAAGAACACATAAAGTTGCCTCCCAAACGGTCTTGTAGATGCCAGCACTCAGCTGGGGAAGGCGAGAGGCCTTTCCCCTCCCCCTCCCCCCTTCCTGCTCATGTCTTGCTGGGGATTTTTTGGTGCCTCACCAAGCAAGATGGTGGAGAAGCCACCCGAAGGAAGCCCACCAGAGAGCTCTTGTTGTCAAAGCATCGCGCTCGGCCCTGATGAGCTCTTGTTTAGCTCTTATATTTCCATAGGCGAAGGCTTATGGTTTACAATGTAAACGACTTAATTTTCTTTTCCTTTAATGGATCCGTGTCTGTCTTAGATGGATGTCCAGGTTGTGGGAAGGCAAAGGCCCTGCCAATCCAGTGGCAAACGCTTTTGAACATTTGTATTCCCGCAGCATCATTTTGATTGGAGCTGCGACCTTGTTGATTTTTGAAGTTGCCCAGACAGTGGCCCAAGACCCTTTCCTACCTCCATACCTTCTGGGTGGTTTGTTTGTTTTTAATGCTTTCTCCGATTCCTTCTTCCTCCTCATTCCATCTCCAATCTCCATGGAGAGCAGGTCCGATTTTCCCAGGGGACACACATCGGTCACTTGGGGTGTAAGGAGGGAGCTGCGATGCGATCCTGGGCCATGCTAGGCCTCCATGCCATAAGTGACCACAGGCGTCTGCAAGTTAAATAATTCAGTCCTTCCCTGGAACAGTGGAATTGAAGCTCATAGGATCTGCCTAGGTGTAGGCCTATGGAGAGGCTAAGCTGAGTGGACTGAATGAATGACTAGGCTTGGGCTCCTCTTTGGAGGCTGCTCTGATACTCTGGGAAAGGCAATGCATGTAGAAGCAGCAGACCAGGGTTTAAAGGTCATCCCTATCCCTTCCTCAGAGGCCCAAAGTGACTTCAGATAAGGTGTCTCCACTGTAATTTCCTTCTCTCTGAAAGTCCCTATTGAATGAGAATTAAGAATTGTAATTCCTTTATTTAGATCTTGAAGGTGGGCAGGGAATTTCAAAGAGTATTTTATACTAGATAACCTTGAAAAGGAGCCAAGATTATGATCCCCATTTTACAGGTGAGGAGGAAATTCATGAATGTAGGCCAAAGCCAGAAGGAATGTCCAAGGCCATCTTGTTGGCCCTTTTGTCATTGACGGGAAACTGAGATCATGTGTTTCATGGAGATTATGGGATTTAATCAAAGTCACACCGTTAGCAATTCAGAATGATTCATTGCTTTCATCCATCTTACATTTATAGGTTTCCAGAACCAATCAGTCATTCAACAAGCATTTAGTTAAAAGGTAGTCTCCTAGAGAGTAGGGATTGTTTCATTCTTTGTTTGTATCTCTAGGCCCTAGTATAGGATCTTGGACATCTTGGTGAGTAATTAATAAAAAATTCTTCCCCTCCCTCCCTTCATCTCTTTCCTTCCTTCCTTCCTTCCTTCCTTCCTTCCTTCCTTCCTTCCTTCCTTCCTTCCTTCCTTCCTTCCTTCCTTCCTTCCTTCCTTCCTTCCTTCCTTCCTTCCTTCCTTCCTTCCTTCCTTCCTTCCTTCCTTCCTTCCTTCCTTCCTTCCTTCCTTCCTTCCTTCCTTCCTTCCTTCCTTCCTTCCTTCCTTCCTTCCTTCCTATTTCTTATCTCTTCCTTCCCTCCCTTCTTTCCTCCTTCCCAGTAGAAACAGGGAAGGCAATGTGGAGGTATAGCCTGAGCTTGGCCCTGTTTAATCCTGAACTGCCTCCCTAGGATCGACTATACATTCCTTAAGAGCAGAGATTATTTCATTCCTTGTATTTGTCTCCCCAGACCCTTGGTCAGTGCCAGATATTTATTAGATGCTTAATAAATGCTCGTTGATTGATTAAGTGTCAGGCATTACAGTAGATTTTGAGGATACAGATAAAAAGGATACACAGTCCTCTTCCCAGGGAGCTGACGCTGTATTGAAAATCGTGGCTTTTAGAGCTGAAAGCGACTTCTGGAGGAGATCATCGATTCCCGTCGAAGGGAAGTGACGGCTTCCAGGTCACACGTAGAGCGTGTCCAAGGGCTGCGGTTTACACCAATGCAGTGACTTTTCTGACAGCATCAATTCTAGGAAACTCGTTTCTTGAATTTGAGTCGGACCAATACCATTTTATGAGCCGGACCACAGCCTTATTCCTCAGTGAACTTGTCACCTCCAGACCCAGCACACCGAACCGAACTGAACCACAAGGGAAGATCTCCGGGATCCCAGTGCCGTATTCCTGCCTCTGCTTGCTAGGACAGCCTAGGCTTGTTGGGCTTTCCCTTGCCCACACCCTCATCCCATCATTTCTAAGGCTCAGCCTAGAGGTGGAATGGGGGGGCGGGGTGCTCTTTTGCTCCCCAAAAAGGTCTCGAGTGGAGGGTTTCTCCTGCACCCCTTTCGTTCCCAAGCTGCGTCCATTCCCTGCTCCCCACCTGAAAATAGTTCCTGCGGGCCCAGACAGAGCAGTCCCAGACCCACGCGGAGCTTTTCTATGTTAAATAAGGCCGACTGACAGCTGCTTAATCATCCCCAGCTTTGTTAAAGGCATCCATCTCTTTGCTAAATGTAGTTTCAGTGACATTTGAGCACGGTGCTTTCTGGGGAATTTCATGGGCTTCCCTGACAAATCTATTATACCGGCCATTGGATGAAGAGGACGAGGAGCCCCCAGAAACACGTTTTGACAAGAGTTGAGGCACGGCGCTCCGCGGGAGCCTCCCTCCTCGCGCTCCTCCCTTTGGTCCCGGACTCTCGGGAGGCGGAGGATTCGCCTTCCTGGCGCCCATGGCGGCCATCGCTGAAGCCGCCCCACCCTTTGGAGGGAGACGTCACGGAAAGGCAGCGGACAGGACGTGTGCCTTCCACTTGGCTGTCTGACACTTCCAAGGTGATCTGGGACGTCCCGTCAGTCTCTCCTCCCCGAATCCACAAAGGATGGGGCGGGAGGACGCCCCGAATCTGTCCCTCTTAGCATCTCGGCCCTTCGCTTCTTGGCTCTGTGCCCGTCTTTGGGGCGGGTGGAAGGGGGCAGAAGGCTGGTGCTATCCATAAGCACAAGCTGCCTCCCTGTCCGAGTCGTCGATAGGCAGTTAGAGAGATCCGGAGTAAAACATGCTGAAAATAAGATCGCCGGCCCGTCTGAGCAGGGCATCGACGTTTAGACTCGGGCCTTTTTGCTTTTTTTAAACTTCACCTTCTGTCTTAGGATTGATACCGAGTGTCAGTTCCAAGGCAGAAGAACGGTAAAGTCTAACCAATGGGGTTCAGTGACTTCGCCAGGGTCACCAAGCAAGAGCGTGTCCCAGGCTGGATTCGAAACCAGCATCTCCCGTCTCCTCCAGCTCCAATCTTTCGCCCTTCAGACAAAATATCTGGTCGTCCTCCTGGACTGAAGGGTGAGCCAGAGAATCAGAGGGAAGGCTCACACAGAGCCTCGTACGTGGTGGCTGACGTTCCTAGTGGACCAGAGAACAGAGACATTGCTCGCTCTTCTCCCTGCATCCAGAGCCAGGTCCGGGTCCTTCCGCTCCTGCAGCCTCCCTCCACCTCCAGGCTTCGTCCCCCCTGGATGGGAATGCTGACCGCGCATGCAGACGGATGCATGCGCCTCCTGCAAGCTGCCTTCACCGTCCGGGGCTTCCCCGGGATTTTCCTCTCCTGTTAGTCATTCAGGAGGAGTTCTTCTCGCTCACAGTGGTATTGATGTCAATTTTAACAGCCGTCATGTATATCGACTCCTCCGCCACCGCTTGCTGCTGTAGACGCTGTTGCCAGTTCGTTTAGCGAGTTGTTCTCTTTTATTGGCTGCGGTACGGATTTTGCCTTTATGGATGCAATTTGTCGGGATCACTGCAATGTCGATAAATCCATGGGGAAGGGTCAGGCCGGGGCGGGGCTGGGATTCTCCAGCCTCCCTCCTCCGCCGGGTCGGAGACCAGCGTCTCAGCATGGGCTCCTGTGTGAGAGGGAGAATGAACCAGGCGCTCGTCTGGAATGTGTTATTCTGAAATGAATTTGCCAGGCTGTACTCCACCGCCCTGCCATGTTTATAGTCTTTGGGGATCATGATTCACGTATTCTTTTTTTCTTTTACTGTTCAGTCATTTCAGGCTGTAACGTCTAACAGTTCCTCCCCTCTTTGCCAGAATTAAACCTTTTCTTCGAACCAGAAAAAAATAAATAAATAAAATCAACCAATACTGCAATCACTTCTGGAAATGTCCCAATCAATAAGCATTAAGTGCTTACTGTGTGCCAAGCACAGTGTTAAACACCAGCATTACTAAAAGAAACAAACAAAACACCAATGAAACTAGAAAGCATCATTTCCTGCCCTCAGGGAGTTCTAGTAGAGACACAGCATGCAAATAACTACATATAAATGTATATATATGTAACATATACAAGTTTATTTATTTAAATATATATTTATATGTATATAAATATATAAATATGTAGATGTATTGTTTCTGTATAATAATATATACATATATGTATATACTTATATATAAGTATATGTAGATATATTTTATTTCTCTTCCATATATATTTATGTAACATAACATTATTATCTTTCTGACATCTCTTTTCTCTCTCTCTCTCTGTGGTTATAAAGAAGAAGGAGATTTTATATATATTATATAGAGAGACAGACAGAGCGAGAGGGAGAGAGAGAGAACAAGAGAGAGCCAGAGAGAGAGGGAAGAAGAGAGAAAGGAAGAGAGAGGGAGAGAATAAGAGAGAGAAAGAGAGAATAAGAGAGAGACAGAGAGAGGGAAGGAGAGAGAGGAGAGAGAGGGAAGAAGAGAGAAAGGAAGAGAGAGGGAGAGAGACAGAGAGAGAATAAGAGAGAGAAAGAGAGAGAGGGAAGGAGAAAGAGAGAGAGAGAGAGAATAAGAGAGAGGGGGAGAGAGAGGGAAGGAGAAAGAGAGAGAGAGAGAATAAGAGAGAGGGGGAGAGAGAACAAGAGAGGGACAGAGAGAGAGGGAAGGAGAGAGACAGAGAGAGAATAAGAGAGAGCCAGAGAGAGAGACAGAGAGACAGAGACAGAGAGACAGAGAGACAGAGAGAGGAGAGGAATCTCAGAGGGAAGGCCCCTTACACCTTAGATACCTACAACTGTACAGATTTAAAATCTGGCCTGTCCAGCTAAGCTCCTTACCCTCCTTCTAGCCTTTCTCCTGAAGGCCAAGCGTTGATTGGCATGAAGCCCACTTCCTTTGCAAAGCAAGCTCCTTTCGGTCTGACAGCAGCCTGACTTGCTGACCCCTGGTAGCTCTGGACCCCAGAGGAAGACGGGGCAACCTTCTCACTTCCCAGAGTCTCGGGAGTCTTTCCCAAGAAAGGAAGGCCTAGTTATATTAGAATGGCTGCTTTCTGATGAGTATAGGCTGTTGAAAGTACATTTTTGGTTAAGATGTGGGGTGGAGAAGACCTTGGTTAATAGTTATTAGGTTTGCACCCCTGGACAAGTAATTTAACTTAGGTTAGCTTCAGTCTATCTGAGAATTTGGAAGTTGGCCTCGATCGCCTCTGCCATCCCTTTTAGCTCTCTGATGTTGTCATCTTGTGTGTTGCTGTCCTCGTTCCAGTTATTTTGCTGTGTGGTTTCCATTTGTATACATCCACGTTTCTTCCTGAATGCAGGCAGCCTCCCCAAGATTGTGAGGGAGGACTGTGTGCCGTAGACCTCAGATTCCCTTTGGCTGGCTGCTGGGAGGTTGGCCTGTGTGTGCCCTGAGAGCCGGGTCCCGGCAGCCGGCCCGAGCCACCTGCTTTCCTGGGGGGCTCCTGGTGCTCTCTGCAAAGCTGCTGTCTTTCCATGATCGTCTTCTCACGTCAGACCTCCCGCGTTCTTGTTAAATAAATCCTGGAAGCATAGATTCCGAGTTAAGGGCGTCTATCGACAGCATTTCAAGTGTTATCAGGGAACATCTAATTCAGTTTAATTTTGCGATAAATCTCGTGTTTAATCCTCTGGTTGCTCTGTAATCATGTCTCTATTGATCTCTTCTGAATGCCTGCGTGCCGTCTAATAAACTTTGCCATTAACCCGCAGCTTCTAAAGGGAGAGATTGATTCTAGCGGCCCATCTGATAGGACCAAGAAGGGACGGAGCCGTCGGGAGCCGAAAAGCGCAGGTAGCAAAGCAGAGGGGTCCTGGCTCGTTGGGCCCCCGGAGAGAGAGCATCAGTGAGGGAAGGGCGATGCTTCCTCCAAAAGAATGGGCCAGGTTCCAGAGCCACCAAGACAAACAGAGCCGCCTCCTCTCTCTGATTCTCCAGCCTCCTTTTGTGGCTCAGATGGTCTCCTTCCATCCCTCAGCCCCAATGGGGGTCTCATTACTTCTCTCTGCCTTCTTGAGGATGGACAAGTGTTCTGAGGTCCACAGGTGGCTTTCCAAGTGCCTTTAGGAAATTCTGTGGACTAAAGGCTTGCTTTTATCCTTGTGATCTTGATAGGAGGAGAACCCAAAGAGTATAAAGTTTGAAACAGAAGTCATGGAAAGAAGTGAGTGTGAATGTGTACACACAATATACACACGCATATAAATATATACACGTGTATTAAATACACACACTTATATATGCACATATAATATATGCACCCATGTGTATACACACCTATATTTACAAATATCTCTTTATAAATATAATCATAGACTCATTTGTAAGGGGAGGAAATTCTTCGTGCAGTGGAAGTCTTAGAACATGCGTCAGAGTCCGCCAATTGGCTTGTAAATTGGTAAAACCTCCCATGAAACCCAGCTTTGTCCCTCCTCAGGTGTTGGATCATTTGTACCCTAAGTGAAGCCTGAATTTTGAGATTTATAATGGCGGGTCTTTGCAGCTACAGACATGGCGCCATGGAAGAATTCTCCCCCTAGTGGTGGACCAACCCAACGGCTCGTGTCTATGCATGAGAAACTCCTTTGCTGTTTCCACAGGTTTGCACCCATAATAGGTGGGTGTTCCTTCCTTCTCTGGTTTGCATCAGTGGCGTTTTCAGTTCTGTAATCTCCTAGGTTGATTACGTAGCTTTCCATATCACCTCATTTGTGTTAAACCCCAAGACCTGCTTTAAGGAAAAATTGTGTCGGCTATTAGATTGGGTAAATGGGAAAACGAGCAAAAGATGACATTTCTCAGGGTGCCTCACGGCTCCAAAGAGTGTGCACACTGGCATTCCCAAGGGTCTGTTTCTGCAAATCTGAGGGTTCTTCAAGTGGATTGAGGAGGCACTCTAAACACAAGAACAACCAAAACAACAATGGTAATAATATAGTTCTTTAAGCTCTACAAAGTCCTTGGCAAGTTAATTCATTTAACCCTCACAATAGCAGCCCTATGAGTTTATTATTTGGTATGTTATTATATAATAATATACATTATTATATGTTATGTTATGATATATTATCACCATTTTACACATGAGGAAACTGAGGCACACAAAGGTTAAATGATTTCCCTGGGTCCCTCAACGAGGAATCCGTTGATGAACTTACACACACACACACACACACACACACACACAAACCACCTTTCCTTACTTTTTTTTATTGAAAATTTTCATTTAATTAATTATTTAATTTAGAATGTTTTTCCATGGTTACATGATTCATGTTCCCCCTGTAGGTGATGCACAATTGCACTGGGTTAAACACCCTTAAAATCAATACTATGTATTTGTTCCAAGACAGAAGGGCAGTAAGGGCTAGGCAGTGTGTTAAGTGACTTGCTTGAGGTCACATAGCCAGGAAGAGTTTGAGACCAGATTTGAACCCAGGACTTTCCTGTCTTTAGGCTTGACTCTCAATCCCCAGAGCCACCCAGCGGCTCCCCTACATTTTTCTGAGCTTACTGGAGTCTCCTCTACGTTGGTCCCATTCTCAGCTAGTGAGTCTCGGTGGAGTCGCTCCTCTTCTCTCCTGCAGCTGTCACAGATGGAATGCTGTTTTCTCCAGGCTAGTGCCAGGCAAAATATTTGGGTCCAGAGTTTTCCTCGTTGCCCTTCTTTCTTCCCTCCCTCCCTCCCTGCCTTTTGGATTCAGGTTTCATGCCATAAATGCCAGATGGAGGACTGGTTATTCTGTATCTTCCTGCCTCCCCTCCCACTCCTTCCCCCACATCCTCTCCCAAATGATTCTTGACTATTGATCCTTCCAAGGTAGGTTAAGGCAAAGGTTGAGGGTCAGACGCTGGGCTTCCCCGGCACAAACGACGAGCAAAGAAAATAATCGGCTCCCCACCGGGTCCATTTCTCACTTTCATGTGTCCTGGACGAGTTGTCACGAATGTAAAATAAACTAATCAGAGGCCTCTTTCTGAAGGGGATTGTAAGTTCGTCCCCAAGCTGGGCTCCAGTTAGTTTTACTTGGACCCAAATGCCTCTCTGATGATGCGTCATTGCCTCTTCTCCATGCCCCCCATGAACAGTGCCTGTTTGTGTCGTTTGATGTAGTTGGTGATAGTGGAAACCTCCAGAAGGCTGTAGTTCCCTGATGGGAAATGGAATGTTTTTATGTCCAACTCGGGGCTCTGGTTGTGTTTTTTGCTAATCAGTATGTTGAGGGTGGGGAGAGAGAGAGAGAGAGAGATGGAGGCGGGGGCGGGGGGAGAGAGACAGACAGAGACAGAGGGGGACAGACAGACAGAGACAGACAGACAGACAGACAGAGAGATGGAGATGGAGAGGAGGGGAGAGAGAGATGGAGAGGGAGGGAGGGAGAGAGAGAGACAGACAGAGAGACAGACAGAGAGACAGAGAAAGAGACAGACAGACAGACAGACAGACAGACAGAAAGGGAGGGAGAGCAAAAGAGAGAGAGGGAAAGAGAGAGGAGGGAGAGAGAGAAAGAAACAGAGAGAGTGAGAGAAACACACAGAGAGAAAAACAGAGATACAGAGAGAGAGACAGACAGAGAGGGAGGCAAGGAGGGAGAGAAGGTGGAGAGAGATAGAGACAGAGAGAGGGGGAAGAGAGAGACAGAGACAGGCAGAGAGAAAGGGGGAGAGGGAGAGGAAGATGGAGAGAGACAGAAAGAGAGAGAGAGAGAGAGAGAGAGAGAGAGAGAGAGGGGGGGGGGGAGGAGAGAGAGAGAGAGAGAGAGAGAGAGAGAGAGAGAGAGAGAGAGAGAGAGAGAGAGAGAGAGAGAGAGAGAGAGAGAGGAAAAAACAATTGTTTTTTGGCTTTTAGATAGTAGGTAGTGCCTGTTGTCAAGAAAAGTCTCCCAGAGAGGAAGAGAACCTAGATGGGAAATAGTCCAAGAAGAAAAACCAAAGTGGCTGTTTTGTCGTCACATCTGGATCAAATTTCCAGATTTCGGAAAGAGCGATCCGTGAGTGTGCTTGGTATTACAGAGCAGGAGAACTGGGCCATGGGGGTAAAAACAGTGTTTTTTTGAAGTGTATAATTCACATAATGGCTTCAGCCCTTCACTTTTCTTTGGCAAGTGAGGTGTCAAATTCCAGCACTAGGAGTTGGATCCTGGTTTCAAACTACCATTAGGTTTTGATAATTCACCATTAGGCATTCCTCGGTTTCTCCCAATTTATTTTCCTTGTGTCACCTCCGACTGAGCTTTAGAGCAAGCTACATAATCTTACCCTGCCTTTCACAGCTCTCTATGATCTGGTTTTAATCTAGCCTTCTAATTCATTGATGTCCTAGCAAAAATGAACCCCCTGCTCCTGATAGGGCCCTCTACTTTCCTCCCTCTGCTCATTTGCTTAAACTGTGCCCTACACCTAAAGTTCTTTCCTACTATTCTTCAGCATGCAGTGCTAGACATGGACTGTATTTAGGTGGGAAGGAGTCCTCCTTCCCTAGAGGGACTGACTAGGGACCTGTTTTTTTTGTTTTTTTTTTAATACAGCTGAGAATTCTTAGTGTTTCTCTTCTCTTCCTTCTCTTCCTAGTTCCCAGTGTGATTTGGGGGTTTTCTTCTTCTCTTTTGGCCTTCCTGCAAGTGCACTTCATGTCTTAAAACTGTGCCAATAGGATTTTCTGCTTTGTTCATGGTTCTGGAGAGTCTCCAAAAGTTCACCATATGGAAGAATTAAAGAAAAAGAAAGGAGGGGAATGAAGGAAAAAAAAAGATTCCTTTTCATTACATCATAATCCTCATGTATCTGAGCCTACAATCTCATTTGAGGAAGCTTAGAGGGATTTTCAATAAATTGAAAGAATTTTGTCCTGAGGACATGAGTTCAAATCCTCAAACAAATCTTTTTACTTCTGGCCCTTTTTCCTACTCTGTAAATAAAGAATTGGATTAAGTCCCTTTTAAACTATTTCCCTCTCCAATTTAGTGATTCGATGAGCCTGTGAATATTTTAAGTATCAGAGTTTACTCCCCAAAGACTATGGACCTTGGAGTTTCAGTATTGAACAGAGTAAAATGGAGCCCCCCATTTGGTTATGAAGGCATGTATTTGCCTCTTTAGTCCCGGCAACAGTGGTTGAAATGGTTGATTGTGGAATCAATAGTAACAGGGGCAACTAGGTAGGTTGAGAGCCAGACCTAGAGACTGGAGGTCCTGAGTTCAAATCTAGCCTTCCTAGCTGTGTGACCAATGGACAAATTACTTAATCCCATTGTCTAATCCTTATGGCTCTTCTGCTCTTGAACCAACACAAAGTATTAATTCTGAGATGATAGGCAAGGGTTAAAAAATAATAACAACAGTGTTCTTTTATGTGTGTTACTTTTATATTTATTTTATTATATTATTTATTATATTACACATATTATTTGTTATAATGTATATATCACCTATAGTATGTTTATGTTACTTTATATACATACATATATGTATACATACACACTTTATATACATTATCTTGCTTGAACCTTCTCTGAGGAAGTAGGTGCCAGTATGGTCTCCATTTTGCAATAACCTGAGGCAAACAGAGGTTTAAATGATATGTCTAGGGACACACAACTAGTAAATATTTAAGATAAAATTCGAACGCAGATCTTCCTGACTCCCAAGTTCAATACTCCCTCCGTGGAGCCAGTTCTCCTTTACTTGTGAATTATGTGAAAATACCAAGATTCCCCCACCTTAGTCTTTACTCCAGTCAGTAGTTTGTCAGCTGGCAGCAAATTTATTTACTGGAGATGTGCTCTCATTTTCTGTGGCCTCCCTTTTCTGTTCATGGCCATCCTTCTTCATTATGAGGATTAGAAATGAACTAATGAGAGATAGAGGCAAGAATTAGAGGTCCATCAGATCATGAATTTGGAACTGGAAAGGACTTCATGCCATCGAGTTAATGGAGGGGATCATTAAAATAAAGGGTCTTGGGATACTAATCCTTGAATAATTACAGTTTTTATCAGTGGCAGTTGTATCTTGGGCATAGTCAGGAGGATCATGATTAAATGGCTGGCTAATTCATTTTACTTTTTCCACCTCACTTTCCTGATCTGTAAAAATATAGAATGTAGACTCTATGGTTTTTGAACATCATTCCATTTTTAAATACTATGTAGATTAAAAATTAATATATAAGATACTCCAAGTATTCTATTTCATTATACCAGCTTTAGATTTAAAGGACCTTATTTCAAATCCCACCTTTTGTATAATTGAAAATCTATTACCCTAAAAAAAGAACTACATTTCCCAGGAGCCTGCTGACTTCCTATCATTACGTACTCCCCATAGACAGGGGATATTAGGCGGGGATGTGGAGGGTCCTGGTCTCTCTGGCTTTCAGTAAGCATGGTGGCAGTAGTCAAGAGGGGGCATTTGTAAATGGGCTAATCATCCATGGTCATGTGGTTTTTATTTTGTATCCTCTTTATTCCTTTATGTCTAATGATCATTATAAATCTTCTAAAACATAATATTTTTATTATTGAGATTTAATTTTAATTTTTAAATTTTGACAACCATAAAGGGATTTATAATGATCATTTGAAATAAAGGAATAAAGAGGGTACAAAATAAAAATCACTTGATCATTGCTGATTAGCCCATTTACAAAGCCCTACTCTTACCACTGCCACCATGCTCCCTACAAACCAGAGAGACTGGGACCTTCCACATCCCCGCCTAATATCCCCTGTCTACAGGAAGTACATAATGACAGGAAGTCAGAGTGTTCCTGGGAAATGTAGTTCTTTTTTTAGGGTAACAGAATTTCAATTATACATTTTGTCTCTAATATGGCGTTGGGTGATTGAATGTCTCTACATCATTTTCATTTCCTCATATCACATCATTTTCATTTCCTCATATCTGAAATATGTAGAATGATTTCAGTGGCCTCTGAAATCTCTTCCAACTCCCCATCTGTGGCCCTGTTGAATTGATTGCCAAGTATGAGTATCATCACAACCTCTATTGATGACATTTTGCTTCCTATTTGGATGGCCTTTATCTTAGCCCATTTCCCTCCTTGCTCTTGTCCTAGAGAACATGTAGTACAAATACTTATTTAGCATAAGAAAATACCTCTAAATGCCTGCCTGACAGACTCTAGATCCTTTGACAAATGTCTGTACCTTCATCCTTTGGAGAAAACTATTAAAGAAAACCATTTTCCTTTCTGGAATCGATTGAAAAATGCTCTGCACTTGCTGAGTCCTGAGACATGAGTTCTCTGGTGTTTGATTACTTGTGTGAGCTGGGACAAGTCATTTAAACTTCTTTAGACCTCAGTTTCTTCCTCTGTAAAATGATGGGGTTGTACCTCAACAACCTTTCAGGTCCTTTCGAGGTCTGGATCTTGGATGCTATAGAAGTTTTGGCTATCAGGGAGGTGATAGCCTGAGACTCCCTGGTCATCTGGGCTTGAGAGGTCACAGCCCTCAACTTCTACAGAGAATAGGAAATGCATCACCCTTGAATGCAGCCCAGTTTGGGCCTTGATTTCAGTTGTCTTTTGTCTGCCATCTTGAATTGGAGACCTCTAGACCATGGCTTATAGAAGGATGATTTTAGAAATTAAGTCTTGTTCTATTAGTTTAGATATAATAATGGATATAAACTGAAGGCACAGCAAGCAAAGCATCCAAGTCAGTTTAAAATTGATAATCAACCCATTGTCATATTATTTTTACAGTTCTCATCATTGTTTTTATTCTTGCCACCAGCAGTCCCTCGGTCTCTCCTATTTTGCACAATTCCTGCACTCTGATTTTGAGATTCAAGCCTGGCCTAGGATTAGTGGCCTCTGAAGAAGGATAGTAATTTGGGAAGAGTTGGAGATGGAGGCAAGAGAAAGATCAGCAGTCACAGGGAGGGTTTGCCGCCGAAGGAAATTACCTTTTTATTGTGTCTCCGTAGACCTTATCAGGGAATCTGCGGTCGCCGTGCTCCTGCCCTCTATCTCCAGTGACCTAAAAATCATGTAATTTCTACAATTTTAGCAGCCTATTCCCGTCTGTTGGGCCTTGCTAGAGACTTTACCCTTTTTCTGTTTCCTAGCAAATGTTTCTAAATCTTTTTGCCTCACTGAATACTATCCACTGGTGGTTGGGTTCAGAGCATTCAATTTTTTAAGTCCCCCTCACTCCATTTGGGGTCAGCCGAATGAGCTTAAAATTGCCTGGCCCTTGCTTGTTTCCAGGGGTTTTCCGAATTGCTCATCTCTTTCTTCTATCGCCCTAATGAACAATTCACGTTAGAATACACTTGCCCAAATGTAGATGCCTGCAAATGGTGGCGAGTTACCAAGCCTGCAAATCCTTCAATATTTTCAATCTTTGGACTAAAAATCTTTTATTTTTTTTAAAGTTAAACTAACTTGTGTCCTGAAATGGAAACTCTGGTAGAAGAAACTTTTTCATCTTAAATTGTTGATGGATTGATTCAAACAAACCAATAAATCGTTTCTATGGGATTTCTCAACGTAGAGACCCTCAGAACCCATCTTTAAGGTGTTGGTCAGCTCTTTGAGAATTTTTTTTTCTCTATATCAATAGCTTTATGGGTTAAAAACTGTTTTTTTTCTAGAATGATGAGCATTGAGGGATGTTTGCTGATTTAATTCTCTGACTCCATGGAAACTTGACATTGAGGTAAATCAGAGTGATACAGTGAATACTTCTGTGATACGGAGTGACAGATACTTCCTACCCGTGTGATCTTTGGGAAGTCTTTTGGTCTCTTTGGGCCTCAGGTTCTCCAGCCATAAAATGAGAGGGTTGAACTAGGTGATCTTTCAGAGTTTGATCTTTATTCCTTTGAGTGTGTGACCCGCTCTAGATCTTAGTTTCCATTTCTATATGCCTGTCCTTTTCAGCTTTAGAGCAATGATCATTTAATTCCAATATTTAGAGGCATGGAATGGATCTGCTATTTTTCTTAGCCAAGGAAACTTCCAGGTGAGGAAATTCCATTTGCCCACACATATTGGCATCTTCCCTGGAACTCAAGAGTCTTAAAGGATTATCTAGAGTTTTGAAAGCTTTTGTCCAGGTTCAGAGAGACAAGACTGGACTCCAGTCAGTAGGCCCAGGACACAAATCCAAGCAGAACAGTTGAGGGTCCATTTCTTTTAGAGGAAACATGGGAATTGTGGCTAGAGCTCTGATGTCCCTCAAGAAGAAGGGTGCCCTGAATTCAAGTTTGGCTTTGGGTACATATTGGTGATGTGACTCAGACAAGTCAATTAAACTTTTATTATCTGCCAATGCTTGGATGGAGACTGTTAATAGAAAGAAAAGCAAAAAATGTCAGCTGCCCTCAACAGGCTTATATTCCAGCGGGAGAAACAATGAAGAAAAAAAAAGAAACCCAAGAGACAGGTAGTTTGATTAGACAATATTTCAGAGGGAGGTCAGGAAAAGCTTCTTGCAGATGGTGTAATAAACTCTAAGCACCCCTAAGAAGAGAAGTTACAGATCGCTTGTCTGTTTATGTTGGCAGAAGGAATTTTGGGTAAAGAAACTCTCTTTATTGGTGAAATCACATGACTGGACCTTCTTTTAAAAAGTTTTAAAATAGTCTAGGTAGAGGAGCAGCCAAGCAATACGCAGTATTGATTCTAAGACAGAAGGGAAGGGTTTTAAAATGTACCAGGGATGCTGACAGTCTTGAATGTGAATGTGTGTGTGTGTAAAGTACCTTGTTCCCTTAATGAACTTAAATATACTTAATACATCATAATACTTAAAGTGTGTTATAAATGGCAGCTCTTATGAAGTAAGGATCATTTTTCTGACCACTGCAAAAATTAGAAAGCCTTCGGTATCCAGGGCACCTTCTCTCTGACCTTTCTGAACGAATGGAAAAACATTTATTAATCATTCACTCTATACAAAGCCTGGCACAGGCCCTGGAGATCCAAATAGCCAAGTAAGACAATACCTGCTCTCCCAGAGCCCGCATTCATTTCCCCACCTCTCCTCCCGTACTCCAAAGTTTGAAATCTTCATATTAATTGGCCCTACGATGATTACACCGTTCCCGATCAAGCTTCTACAGGTCTCCCACTAGTAATGTCGCCGCATGGGGTCCATTTGCTCATTGTAGCTGTTCTGTGGTGCAGCCAGATTGGCCTGATTACTATGCCACATGGAAATAAAATGGATTTGGGGGGAAAAATTATACCGTGCATTCATAAATATTAATTCCTCTTTGTATGGAATGGTACATAATTTTTCTGTATACATTAGTGGCACCTTGGGGGAGGAGACTGCTTCAATCTGGAGAGAGAATGCTGTAATTTTTTTTTTAACTACAGTTAATACATTATTGAGTATTATTTGGTTATTAATTCAGTACCCTGCATGCGTACGATGCGGTGCAGTAGGTGGAATGATCGACAAAGGAGAAAAATCCTGTGGGCTGTTCATATATTAGCGTCATAAGTGGCCCAATTCACTGATAATACGGAGAAGTGGTCCGTGATGGGCTTCTCAGGGATGCTGTGCATTTCTTGGAGCTACCATTATTCCTGAGAGGCTTTGCATAAAAGCAGGCTATCTATTTTGGTTTCCCATTAGGGGAAGGAGAGGAGAGATTGGTTCTTATATTTCATAAAAGAATCGCCATCGGGAGGGTCATTGATGGAGGCTGTGGGTGGCAGAAGCGGGGATGTGGAGAGGCAAGGCTTGTGTGGCTGCGGGCACGAGGTTGCTTGTCGCTCATGCCCTCCGAAGCCCCTCTCTGTTGTTCCATTTTTTCCTGGAACCCTGACCCTCCAGGGCTGGGAGGGTGGAGCAGAAAACAACGGAAGAGGTACCCGTCCATGTGGCTGCCCTGGAACATTTGGAGGGCTACCAAGCATGACGTGTCACAGCTTTGGGGTAGATGCTTTTTTTTATTGTTGTTCAGTCGTTTTTCAGTTGTGACTCCATTTGGGGTTTTCTTGGCAAAAATACTGGAGTGGTTGGCCATTTCCTTCTCCAGCTCATTTGACAGATGGAAGCTGAAGCAAACAAGGTTGCATGACTTGTCCAAGATCTCATAGCTAATAAGATTTTAGCTTGGAAAGAGGAGTCTTTCTGACTAGCAGCTTGGCATTGCATCCACTGCACCACCTAGTTCGTCTATAACATCTCGTCTGTATCCTTCCTTAGTGGTTCTGTTCTTTTCCCAGAATCACTCCCTTTTAATAGAACTTAGGAAGTAGAAGGGACTTCAGCCTTCCTTTCATCTCCTTCATTAACAAAGTCCTCTTACAAGATGTCCAACAAATAAATGATTGTCTGGCATTTTCTTAAAGATCTCGAAATGTCTTTGTCTCTTGACGCCGCTCCATCCACTTTGGGACCACTCTCTTGTGAGGAAGGCTTCCTCCCATCAGAGTGTTGAAGCTCCCACCGTGGCTCCTCATTCTTCCATCCAGGGCCAATAACTGCCATTTTTATCCTTCTTCCCATTCATCAGGACCTTATTGGGAATGATCTTATTCGTAATGGTCATATTCCACGTTCTGAGAGGGAAACATGAAAAAGGCAGAATTCTTGTCCTCCAGGAGCTAACAATGTATGGGGGGAGACCCATATCTATTATCTATATATTTACATACAAATATAAATACATACTTACATGTATACACAAATATATTTGTATGCATGTGTATACACACACACACATATATATATTTGTTTGTATGTATACATATAAAATATTCAGAATAAATCCAGAGTAATTTGAGGGAGGATAAGGAGGTTGTAGCATTTTGGGGGGGATCCATGCAATGTAGAGGTGATGGCCCTGTTGTGCTCCTGGTTTTTTGTTTTTGATCTCTATGCCTTTTTTATGTTGGATACCCTTTTCCATGAACTTCAGACCTCTCTTCATGATTTCATTTTTTCTGTACTTACAGCATTTTTTTGTTTTTTTTAAGACTGAATGATGGGGGGCAGCTCAGTGACTTAGCAGATCGACAGCCAGACCTAGAGATGGGAATTCCTGGGTTCGAATTTGGCTTCAGATCCTATTGCCCAGCCCTTACTGCGCTTTTTTTTTCTTTTCTGTAAACCACAACCCAATATTGATTCTTAGATGGTTGTAAGGGTTTAAAAAAAAGACGGAATGATAAAGTATTTATGCTGCAGTTATCATGTACTAAATGCGAGTAGGTCCTGCCCTCTCATGTCAGAAAGGAGAACAGGGAAGGAGGCAGGGTGCCTGTGGGCCAGAGTATTTGGCAATGCCCAGTAAGGGATGTGCTGACCTGACTCTGGACCAAGGAAAGAGAGTTCTGCTGTAAGAGCTGGGAAACCCAGGGCAGGCCAGAAGACGGGTCACATGACTTGGAATGACCTGGGAACTGAGGGTGAAATTCTCTCGTGGTCCTGTGTCAGTGTCTAACTTGACGTCATCTTGATCATTTTCTCCTTTGGTGATTGGCTATGATGATGCCCACTTGAGGATGCTTGAAAAATCCTGGCCCATGTTGGTTTTGAGGTCATCCCTGCGAGAGTCACAGAAGACTGTTTGTTGAACTGAATGGATCCTTGGAGCTGGGCCCAGCTTTAGGGGCTTTTCTTCCCACCTCCTGCTTTCACAGATGTTGAACTGGAGCCCTAGAGAGGGTTCTGCTGAGGTTGAGGAGGTGGCAAGCAACACAGATGGGGGCTGAACCCAAGTGCTCTGGCCCATGACAGCAGGAGTTCCTTTAGAGCAGGGGACTATCTTTTAACTCTTTTAGTATTCTATGCTCCTAGGACAGTTCCTGGCCTATAGTATTGGCTTAAGAAATACTCATCAGCTGACCTAGTCTGCTTAGAGAATCAAGGCCTGCTTATTCCATTCGACCACCCTGGAGGGAATGATTGACAAATCTGAAATGAGAGATTTCTGTATGACCTGAAGTGCTTCACAGTAACCTAGTAAAATAGAGAGTGGAGATGGTTTTACTCCCATTTTACAGATTGAGAAACCAAGACCTAATGAGATCAAACAATTTGTCCAATTTCACTTTTCTCCAGGAATAGGACCCAGAGCTCCTGAATTAGTCAGTTCATCTACATGCAATTATTAATCATCTACTAAATACCAATTGGCGGTTTTGGCTTTGTCCAGATATTTTCTCTACTTTGATGTGTCATCTTAATGTCTTCAATGGCCACAGTGCTCATAACTCTTGCTATTTCTTTTCTTTTTCTTTTTTGAAAATTCTTATCTTCCATCTTAGAATCAATTCTGGGTATTGGTTCCAAGGCAGAAGAGTGGTAAGGGCTAGACAATGGGGGTTAAGTGACTTGCCCAGGGTCACACAGCTAGGTCAAATTTGAACCCAGGACCTCCCATCTCTAGGCCTGGATCTCCATCCATTGAGCCACCCAGCTGCCCCTTGGCACTTGCCATTTCTGCTAGACCCTTAGTTTGCCCACATTCTTTCTAACTTATCTTTCCAGGCTGGCCAAAAGGCAGCCTCCCATGAATATGAATGAAAGCTTACAGCTGATCATGGTGATAATAATACTGTTGGAGTTTGTGGAGTAGATTAGATGGAGATGAAAATGAAGGATGCTCAGAGAATGTGGTTAAAAAAAAAAAGGTCATTCATTTTAGAAACCTTTCCATCATGTGGGTCAACACTATTTTCTTCCTGGCTAATATATTCATTTGTCTGGCTACTTTTGCCAGGCTGCAACATGAGACCCTGCTACACATAGCTTTGAAGAACTTGCTTTATGGATCAGCTTCACAGTACAATGAACCAAGTATACTCGGGAGCCTTGGCATGGTGCTGGGCAAGGGACAGCATTAGGTCATTGTATCCCTTACCCAGGCTCGAGGCTAATGAAGAGTGAGTGAGAGAAAGAAAGGAAGGAGGAATGAATGAATGAATGAATGATTGAAAAATATTTATTGAGTATATAGCGTGTGTGAAGTATTGTGCTAAGCTTTGAGGGGGCATCGTGATGGCCAATCACTATTCCAGAGAACTCACAATGAAGATTCCTGATAGGTGATAGATTAGTGAGGGAGGAGGAGGGAAGACAGAGAAGGTGGCGAAGGGAGAGGGCGAGAGGAAGAAGAGAGAGACCCAGAGAAAGTAGGGAGACCCACACACATGCACAGAGAACATACACACATGTGTGCATACATGTGTATATGTGTGTATATGCATAAATCTAGATAGAACTAGAAAGATAAATACACAGAGATTGATACATAGATGGATAGAGAGATAAATGGATAGATAATAGATAAATAGATGGGTGGGCAGATGGATAGATATATAGATAAATGGATAGATGGATGGATGGATAGATAGATAAATGGATAGATAATAGATAAATAGATGGATGGACAGATGGATAGATATGTAGATAAATGGATAGATAGATGGATGGATGGATGGAGAGATAGATAAATGGATAGATAGATGGATGGACAGATGGATAGATATGTAGATAAATGGATAGATAGATAGACGGATGTATGGAGAGATAGATAAATGGATAGATAATAGATAAGTAGATGGATGGACAGATGGATAGATATGTAGATAAATGGATAGATAGATAGACGGATGGATGGAGAGATAGATAAATGGATAGATAGATGGATGGACAGATGGATAGATATGTAGATAAATGGATAGATAGATAGACGGATGGATGGAGAGATAGATAAATGGATAGATAATAGATAAATAGATGGATGGACAGATGGAAAGATATGTAGATAAATGGATAGATAGATAGACGGATGAATGGAGAGATAGATAAATGGATAGATAATAGATAAATAGATGGATGGACAGATGGATAGATATATAGATAAATGGATAGATAGATAGACGGATAAATGGAGAGATAGATAAATGGATAGATAGATGGATGGACAGATGGATAGATATGTAGATAAATGGATAGATAGATAGACGGATGGATGGAGAGATAGATAAATGGATAGATAGATGGATGGACAGATGGATAGATATATAGATAAATGAATAGATAGACGGATAGATGGATAGATAGATAGAGTGGGGGGGAGGGAGGAGTGGGGCTAATGTGGCAATTTCCTTTATTTAATTACCCAAGTATTTAAAAAAGGATTTTGTTTTTCTTGCTTTTGTTCAAGGAAGGAAAAAAGAGGTTGTAGGGAGAGAAGGCCGGTCTTCCTTTGAAAATAGGTTAAAATTTAATCAGTAAAAATAATTTTAAAAAGAAGGGCCCTTGGAGCCAGTCCTGCTTTCTAAACATAGATGTGAACATCTGAAAAATGGGCTGAAAACTGAGAATGCTGCCCGCCCGCTAATGCTTCTGCTTTCCCTATTTTTTTCCTTGTCTTTTTTTTGTTGTTGTTAGAATTTTCTAAGCACCTTCATTTAGCGGGTGTTGTAGGTTTGATCGCACATTCCTCTCTAACCACAAATCCTCTCTCCTCCTCTTCTCTCTCCTGCAGAAGGATGTCGCACTTAAGCCTCAGGAACGGGTGGAGCGGCGCCAGAACCCACTAGCCAAGAAGAAACGGGAAGCCCTCACCAATGGGTTGTCCTACCACTCCAAGAAGAACAGACTGAATCATCACCACCACTACAGCTCAGACCGAGAGAACGACCGCAATCTCTGCCAGCATCTCGGGAAACGGAAAAAACTCCCCAAAGGACTGCGACAGGTGAGTAGCCTCTGGCTCAGCCTCTGTCCCTTCCGTGATCAGCCTGGGGGTGAGATGGCATCAGAAGCCGCTTCAGGGAGGTCTACGGAGGCCGTGGCGGCCTGTGAAATGCCTTCCTCCCCAGAGCATCTGCTCGGCTTTCTTTATCTGTCGGATTAGATCTTGGCCTCGCCTGATGGTTGGAGTGGTTTGGTGTGGGGAGCCTGCGCCAGCCCCCCAGGAAGGCGTGTGAAGGCCTGACTGAGTGTCTCCTGACCCAGATCCAACAGGAGCCTCTGAGGGAGATTAGGGCGGCCAGAGTCATCGGGGTCCCTCCGGGGGAGTCATGCCCGCCTGGGTAGAGGAATGGCGGCTATTCTTCCCTTTCGGTGGGAGAGAGGAGGAGGGCCGTGATCTGGAGGGGACCAGCCTAATCAAGACAGATGCATCTGGAAGACTAATTGCTGCACCCCGAGCTCATTTGTAGCGTGTTCTTTCCAAGGGGCTGCTGTGTACTCTCTTGGGTTACTAATCGCCGGTCCCTGGAGCTGGCACTTACTGGCTGGCTTGCATGAGATTAGAATTCTTAAGAAAGCCTTGTTGTGCCCTACAGGTGAGCAGGAGACGAATGTGCAGAGAGGAGGCTCGCCCCGGCCTCATCTTTCAAGCTCCTCTTTGTGAGGTGGGGATGATGTGGGGGCCGAGACTTGGTTTAATAATGAGGTTCCAGCCAAAGGCGCAGGCGAGTGTATTCCCGGGGCTTTTTCTCAGATGTTTGCCTCCTATGGAAATCCCCAGGGAAGAAGGATTAATACACGGAAGGGAGGGGGATTCTCGGATTCCTGCGGGATAAATCTAGGCCGTCGGAGGGGGTCCAGAGAGCGGCAGTGGGTGGCATCCCCTTGGCTCTTAGAGGTGCCATCCAAGGATGCTTTGTGGTTATTTTCAGGCAGCTGAGGATTGGCTATTGGTTCATAGAGCAGGTGGTTTTAATTAGAGGCCTCCCAGGTAATCTGGAACTCGCCATCATTCCTCTGGGGTCGTGGTCCTCCGAGCTGGATGTAAGGATGGCGGCAGACACTCGTGTCCGTTTCAGCCAATCTGGGACATCCAGAGAGTTTTTCTATAATAATGCTAAGACACTTTAATTTAATATCAAAGGGTGTAATCCACATAAACTAAGACTCCTAATAATCTTTCCGAGTCAGACTAAAAAGCTGATATTCTCAGGAAGATGAGAGATTCTGGCCCCATCGTCTGTTAGGCATGTGTGCGTGTGTGTTTAAGTAAGGAAATAGGAGAGGTGAAAGGCTAATTAGATTTAGAATTTGAACACATTTTACTACATTTTCTACATTTGCTACAACCCTAGTGTTTGTACAGATTGGGAAGCTGGTGCCTAGAGATGCAAGAGGCAGCCTAGTGAATGGAGCTCTGGCAGGATTGGAATTAGGAAGCCCGGGGTGCATGTAGAAGGAACACCAGGTATTCTCTGGCCTTATGTAGAGGAGGCGAAGCCTAGAGAGCAAGAACAGGCTGCAGTAGATGAGGCCGACTGTCCAAAGTGGAAGGAACGAGATGGGATTGAGGAGCAGTTCTAGAATGGAAGGCCACCAAGCGTTGGGCATCATTTTGGCTTCGATTCCCAATAAGATGCAAGGCTATTAGGAGAGAAGACACGGAGGGAGATATTTGCTAGTTTCTATTCTCTCTAAACCTATATAAATGTAGACAACTGGAATCTTTGTTCTTGGCATAGAGTTGGTCTTTGATAATTGTTTATTGATTGATTAGCTTAATCTTTTGTAGAACTCTGATGTGAAATTGTCTTTCTTCACCCTAGTTAGATGCTGAATGGTTGCATCATTGTTCAATGGAGATCTCAAATCACTTCTCCTATGGGAGTCAAGATTCAGTGGAATCTTGTGAACAAGTCACTCAGAACTCAGTTTTCTTATCTGTAAAATGCAATGTTTAGGTGAAATGGCTTCGGAGGTCTCTTCCAATACTGAGTTTATGATCTATAAGAACTCAAAAAGGAATTAAAAAAACAAATAAGACAGGTAGGAGAAAATGGGCAAAAGAAATGAAAGTAATGGAAAAAGAAAAAGCAGCTTAAAAAGAAAAATTGGTCAAATGGAAAAAGAGACCTAGAAATCAAATGAAGAAATAAGCATATTAATAACCAGAATTGACTTATGGGAAGAAGAGGCAAAAAAGTCCAATGAAGAAAAGAGTTCTATAAAAAGTAGAATGGACCAAATAGAAAAGGAGGATGAAAAGATCATGGAAGAAATTCAGTCCTTAAAAATTAGAATTGGGCCAGTAGAAGCTAATGATTTCATGAGACATCAAGAAACAATAAAACCAATATTAGGTTTATGATCCTCAGTGCTGTTCAGTTGTCTGATTTTGTGACTCTGTTTGCAGTTTTCCTGGCAAAGATCCGGAAGTAGTTTTCCATTTGCTCTTTCCATCTTATTTTTACAGATGGGGAAATAAGGCAAAACAGGGTTAAATGACTTTCTCAGGGTCACACACGTATTAAGTGTTTGAGGCCAAATTTGAACTTGGATCTTACTGATTCCAGGACCAGCTTTCTATCCCTCATACCACCTAGCTGTCCTAAGATCCTACCAGCTATTATTGCTATTAAGCTGTTTCAGCATGTATGACTCTTTGTGATCCCATTTGGAACTTTCTTGGGAGAGATATTGGAGTGGTTTGCCAGTTCCCTACTCCAGTGCATTTTATAATCGATGAAACAGGGCTAAGTGAGTTGTCCAGGGTCACACAGGGAGGAAGTATCTAAGGCCAGATTTAAACTTGTATCTTCCTGACTCCAGGCTGAGCCCTTTATCCACTAGCTGCCCTAGGATCCTCTGTACCCTCTAAATTATTTCCTAAGTTAGAAGGAGTCTGTCCGGATAATTTCTACAAATTCACCTCTTTTCTTTCCTGTTTTATTATTATATCTGTTGTTTTGGCCCCAGATTGAGTCCAACAGAAAACAGCTGCCATATAATCTCAAGTGCAATGCTTGAAATTCCTGCTTTACATGTGTTTCGTGTCCTCTCCCGCCTCCCCAGCCTGTGGCCTTCTCCCATGGGGACGGTGGCTGGTTGGGGATTCTCAGAGATTTCATTCAGTGAGCCTCGTTGGGCATGGAAAGGGCAGCTTAGAAACGGGTCTTGCGATGAGTTCTGAAATGAGTGGATCTGAAGTCGAGGGCCTCGGAGAGCTCTCGCAGAACTTGAGATGAAAGGATGGAGGAGGGAAGGCCTCGGAGCCTTCGCTTCCTTGTGGGTGATGGAGAACGGATTAAGGTTTCATCTTATCAGGAAATGCTAGAATAACTTAATGCCAGGCCTGCCTTGAGCCAGCAGGAAAATGGTTGGTTACTTCTGAAGTGAAGAGGAAACAATAGGATTTCTTGAGGATTCATTGAAGCTAACGCTAAGTATACAATTACTGGCATATTTGTTTTTTTTAAGTTTAAAGGGACAGGCCTGCCTTGGAAAAACCAAACCACATTTTTTACCCTTCACTCGGCTGATTATAACCTGTGGTTCCCGTGACTTAGCGCACTCTACAATGAAAACTCTTAGCTGGTGCTTAACCACCCTGATGCAGCTTATTTGTGTGGATGTATTTTTAAGCATAAATAGACACTGACTTGGAAGATGCAGTGCTGACATGCATCATGGGAAGCGATGGTGCTTTTGGCTGGTTAAAAATCAAACTGTCTTTGAGAGTCTCGGAAAAGAGATCGGGGGTGGGGAAGCCAGACGTGATCGCTCCCCGCATTACCATCTGATTTCCGTAAATCTTAAAATAAAGTTAGTCTTTAGGCCAAAATGTTTGTCGTAGACACGTCTATGTCGGGATGGACATGCCCACCCAGGCTCTCCAAGATCACCAATTGAGGCCACGGATTCTTGTCCTTCTTCAGCTGTTTCAGTCACATCTCACTTTTCATGACCCCATTTGGGTTTTTCTTGGCAAAGATCCTGGAGTGGTTCACCACGTCCTTCTCCAGCCTCTTTAATGGATGAGGAAACTGAGGCAAACAGTTCAATAACTTGCCTAGGGTCTCACAACTCCTAACTATCAGATGCTGGATTTGAACCGCTGATTCCAGGCCCAGCATGCGTAGCTGTCCCAGTGAAGTGACGTAGAGGTCATCTTTTCCAACCTGCTTATGCCCATTTTACAGATGAGGAAATTGAGGTCTGGAGGCATTAAATAACTTGCCAAACTTCACACAGTTAGTATCACATGCAGGATTTTAAATTCGCGATCTGACTTCCAATGAAGGACAAATATTGTTTAAAAGGTGGCTTGGCTGGTATGGTTTGTGTGTCTACGTTTGTTTGGAAAGATGCTTGAATGGATGAATGAATGAAACTTGATGGAGTCCTTTTTTTTAGGCCTTGTCAGTGAAGGCTTGATAGTGAGTGAGCTTCTTGTGTCCAGGGGAAGTTCATGGTATGGACTGGGGTCTTGGTGGGGGGAAATAATTGTATTTTGTTAAGTTGTTAAAAATATTGTTAAAAATGTGCTAAAATGCTAAAAAATGCTAAAAATTTGTTTAAAATGTACAAAAAACATAATAAAAATGACAACACATTTGAGCACATTCTTTCCATGGGTGATTTTAGTTCAATCCATAAGAATTCCTTAAGTACCTACTGTGTATCAGACATTGTGCTAGGGAACACTGAGCAAAATAATATCCCCAAATATGCAAATACTAGGAAAAAACCCCAAATAATATGTGCCCTCGAGGAGCTTACAATCTCTGTGAGGAGACAGTCAATCAAAAACATCGGATAGGCATTGAGTTTGACGCTGATGATAGAACCCCAACAAAATCAAATAATCCCTTACTTTCGAGGAACTTGGGACATTCTAGAGACAGTCAATCAGTGAATATTTATTGAGTGCCTGGCCTGTTCCAGAACCCCTCTGCCCCCTTTTTTAGAAACTGAGGATGAAAAGGCAAGCTTTACAGATAGGTGTCTCGTCCCCACTATCTGCTTGTCCTAGGAAGGCACAAGCCCTGGAAACTGAGGCTCCTTCCTCATATGCTCTCCCTTGCAATCATCTTCCATGTGCATCCCTGATGGGAGCCTCCCTCTTCCTGGAGATAATGTTCCTTGTTTCTCTGGTGGTGAGCCATCCTTTCTCCTAGGCTCACCACAAAAGTTATCTGCTCAAATTAACTTATCCCAGCAATATTGAGAATCAGAACCTTTCCTCTAGCAGGCTCAGCGGAAGGCAGGTATCAGAAAACTCGCTAATTAGTTTTTGGTGGAAAACCATCCAGTATTCACCCAGGTATTTATTCAGCGCGGCTGTGATGTCTGCAGGCATCTGGAAATCCAAACGTTTGAGGCAGTAACATCGTTAGAGTCTGTGTTTTACTGGCAAAAAGGTATTTGAACCTTCGCTTGGTGGGCTTTTTTGGCTTTCACTTGTTATGCTTGTTAATAGATGCACGAACTAGGATTTTATTTGAAAAATGTGATTTGCAGTGAAAACATTTTTACTACACACTAAAGAATTCAACAACTTAATTTGGGGGAGGGAGTCTTTAAAGGGCTCCGATTTCTGATTTTCTCTTCAGAGAGATTGTTCATGAAGGTTACATAAAGCGTAAGTTGTTTTTACCTGGACTGCCATTTCAATTCTTGTTTTCCCTGGGTCCAAACCTTTGGCCAAAATAATAAAATAGCAGAAAAAAGAACAGATAATTCTTAGACGTTATCCAGGGAGTCTCTTTCTAAATTCATTAATTGACTGAACGAGCCAATAGACTGTAAAAGAAAAACAAGGCTTTCTTTTCTATTAAAAAAAATATTTTCATCTCTAATTTACATTTCTGTCCCTTTACAGTGATTCTGCTCCCTCCTCTGATTAACCTCTCTCTTGTGACAAAGATGCAGGTTTAAGAAAGCTTTTTGGCTCTGTGGGACAATGTATACCTCATTCTGCAACTGTAGTCCTCCCCCTCTCAGCTGACTTCAATACCTAGACTTCAATCCCCAGAAGTCCTTGGTATTTCCCAGAATTCCCTATAATCTCATCTGAGTCTCCACCTGGGCGAGATCACAATGAGTATTTAACTGGCTCTCTGCCTCCTCCCATGCACTCTACTTGGCCATTGCAAGATGTAGTAAGTAAGCTCTGAATCGGCTAATAAGCCCTAGGCACGTGATTTTCTTATTTTTTTGTATTTCTTTATTCCTCGATTTCTAATAATCTTTAATAAACTTCATAAAATATAACATTTCTATTACTACAGACTAATTTAATTTTTACAGCCCTCAGAAGATAGGATGGTTTTTGCTTTCCCTTTGTACCTCCAGCGCTTAGCACATAGTAAGCAATTAATAAAGTTTTCTTAACTTATTTCCTGATCACTGCATTCATTGGGATACTGGCATGTTTTGACACTGTCTTGCTTCCGTTATTGTTCATCATATCGACTCTTCTCCTGGTTTATTTAGCTTTGACGTGAATCAATTTCTCTAAAAAAATCTTATATCCCTTTTTGTAGGTCGTCTCAAGTATATCTTATGATGTAAGTTTCTCTGAATTCTCCATGTTCATTTCTTATGGTTCAGTTCTATCCTATTCTATTCATATTCACAGTTAATTCATGCGGTCCCTTTTTGACTGTGGCAGTCTTTGGTGACACACATAATGTTTCTTTTGTGGATTTTATATATGGTGGACCTTTCCTTGTGATTCGATCTCCAGGATGGGAAGTTCAGGACTAGCCATGCTATTCCTGAGTCAAAGGAGATGTACAGCCTCGTGATTGTTCTTGTGTAATTTCAAACTGTTCTCTAGAATGGTTCATTTAATTTTCAGCTCTCTCAACAGTGGTAAGCCACTGTTACACTAAGGTGTATCCTTCTTCTAAGGAGAGTTCCCTTTTTCCTGTTCTCTTCCCTTTTTTATATTTGTGTCTCCTGAATTTTTTCCCATATGGAAAAAATGTTGGCGCATTTGCCCTTTGGATAATTTCAGGATCCCTCCAAATGACTCATGCCCAACCGCAGAAAATAGCTAGAGAAAAGAAGGAATCTCTGAGATCATTGACATCCAGATGTCTTTTTTTACATTTGGGTAAACTGAGGCCTAGGAACAGAAAATTTAGGATTACCGTAGAACTGGAAGATAATTAAGAAACCACTTTATCCAACTACTATTTTTACATGAAAATACACAATGTGTAAAATAGAACAGAGGCTTAACAAAATAAATAGTAATAAAATGAGTAAAAACAAAATAGTATATGTCTACTTCCAGAGAAAGAACAGATGAATATAGTTTTACATATACAAATATCTTTTTGTGAAATTTTGCCTCCTTTCTAGTGCAGGGAGGGGAGGGAGAGAGGGAGATACTTGGGAACTTTAATGTAACAAACAAACACATTAATTAATTAAAAAATGATAACCTTGCTCTTTTGGGCTAGGTGCCAGTGTCTTTATTCTTACAGTAGGGTAACCCATAAAACAAAGAGAAGAGGTATTTTTCCTTATTAAGACAGCCTTTGGTATAATGCCAGCCCAGTGAGTGTACTCTTAATCCTCCATAAGGCCATAATAATACCCCTTTCTTTGTCTAGGACATCCTAGAAATGTCCATTGTTCCTCTAATCTAATCTCCCTAGTTTCCCTCTTATCCCTGCCCTTGGCCCCAACTGTTTGATGCAATATTCTCTGCTCTCAGCCAGCTCTCAGCTTCAAGGGATAAAATTGGCCCGTGTTCTGCATTCTAATCCCTCCGCCTCCCTGCTTCTCTGTGGGCTCCGTGCCTCCTCCTACAAGCCCATACATGACAGGTGATGCGAGGGAGCCAGGAGATGGGTGGAGAGGCTGCCGGCTTCCAGGGGCATCAGTGGGGGAAACTGAGCAGATGGGTTTGATTGTCGCTTGCTGTGTGATTCCGGTGAGGGTTGACGGTGGTGGTGACAAGCGGTTTACAACGTGCTATTTACAGTTTGGGTTTGCAGTCTTTCACTGACATCAGAGCACTCTTTAGCAAATGCTTTCGTTATTTCCTTCCTATGAGCTGCTAATTGAAAAGAAAAATTGTGGGTGGGCTTGGAGAAGGAGCAAGCGCTGCTGTGTGGATGTGTCCGATGGGACAGTGGAACCCTTTGGTTTCTCATCACCCAGCGTGGGGCAGAAGAAGAGCTGGGGGGACCGTGGCTTTGGATGTGTTGGGCTGGAGGGCTTCTATCTGGCCCCCTCCAGCTCATCATGCAGGTCTCTAAGGCAGGCTTCCAAGGCCATTTAATCGAATCTCTCCATTTTATAGATCAAAGCAACTGGGTGGCACAGTGGATAGAGGGCTGGACCTAAAATCAGGAAGATCTGAGTTCAAATTAGATCTTAAAAACACCTACTCTCTGTGTAATCCTGGGCAAGTCAGCTCACCCTGTTTGCCTCAGTTTCCTGATCTGTCAAATGAGCTGGAGAAGAAAATGGCAAACTTCTCAGTGTCTTAACTTTATGACATCTGGGCAAGTCGTTGAGTCCTGTTTGCCTCAGTGTCTTCATCTGGCAAATGAGCTGGAGAAGGAAATGGCAAACCACTGAACAAGTCACTCTGGCCTGTTTGCTTCAGTTTCTTCATCTGTCAAATGAATCAGAGAAAGAAATGACAGACTTGTCGATGTCTTAGTTTTGTGACCCTGGGCAAGTCACTCAGGCATGTTTACCTCAGTTTCTTTATCTGTCAAATGAGCTTGAGAAGAAAATTCAATGTCTTAATTCTGTGACCCTGAGCAAGTCACTTGGGCCTGTTTGCTTCAGTTTCTTCATCCGTCAAATGAATTGGAGAAGGAAATGGCAAACCACTTCAGTATCTTTGCCAAGAAAATCCTAAATGGGGTCATAAAGAGTCAGACACGATTGAAATGACTGAACAACAACAAAACCATTTTACAATTTGGAAAACTGAAGTCATAGCGCTAGACTTTGTATTAGTGAAAGACATGTATGTAGTGATTCCTGTATGTCAGATATTAAACACTAGCACTACAAATGCTGAAGCACAACAGCCCTGGGAGTTGAGTTTCTAATGGGTAGAGACGACAAATATAAGGGAGTGGTGGCCAGGGAAGGGTGTTGTGGGCCTTTTTGGTTTGAGTATTGGCCTTGCAAGGCTAGAGTGATGAATTGCACACAAATGAAGAGCTTTTGATGTATTAAGGGCATGCTAGAGAGACAGAGATGAGAGACTGAGAGATGTAAAGTAGATTTTAATAAATAGTATTAAAATAATACTTGAAGTATTAAATATTAATTTTAATCTTTACAAGTTAAATTAATGTGCAATACCTCAAGTATTATATTTTATAAAGTTTATTATCTAACAAAACAGAACCACGTGACTAAGTTTTTGCTACCTGCTCACAAAGCCTGTGCCACCAAAGCCATGGCAGGAAGGAAAGAGATAGCGAGACAGACCTCCACCCAATTTATATCCTGTCTATGTCAGCAGGTACCGACAGGAAGTGAGTGGGGTTCTGGGAATTGTAGTTTTGCTGGGGATCGTAGTTTTTAGGGTCACCAATTCTAATTACATAGAGATATACGTAGGGAAAGACAGAGACAGAAAGAAACAGAGATAAACAGAGAGAGAAACAAGGAGACAGAAACACACACCTCATTTTCAGAGATCTTACATTTGAGTAGAAGGATATTACATATAGATCAACATATCCATTTTTTCTCTATATATACATATATTAACAATACATATACACACATATGCATGTGAATATATATCTGTATGTATATATTTTATATATAAATATATACTTTATATATATGAGGAAGATTATTATTTTGGTCTGAAAATTCTCAAAAATGATGAACAGAGGAATAAAAAAGTACCCTTTCCTGGATCACTATTCATACTGACTCATTAATGATTCTCAGAGTAAGAGGTAAAACATGGCATTGGTGGCTGCGTATAGGAAGAGGAAATGATGGTTGGTGTGGGGCTTGGCAACTTGTGTGCCAAGGTCTTGGTCAGGGTAGACAGTTCCATGGGATACGCAGCGTGGTCTGAGGTCCGGGACCTTTAGGTATAACTGACTGGCCCATCAGGACAGCAGGGCATTGATTGGGAGGTTATAGTTTTAGAAATGGGAAGGACCCCAGAGCAGGGATTCTTAACCTTTTTCTGGTATCCTGGACTGCTTTGACAGTCTGTTGGAATCTAGGGGCATTTTCTCGAATAAGGATTTTAAATATTTGAAGGAAATGTTAAATTTCATTGAGAAGTTAGTGAAAAGAAAGATGTATTCGCTATATTTTCTCCCTAATCATGTTCACCGACTCCCTGAAATCTATTCAGAGAGCTTCCTCTTGCTCCAGAAGCTCCATAATCCAACCCTTTCTGGTCAGGGAAGCCCATCAATGCTGAATCTTAACCTTCCCCTCTGTCTGATGGGCACAGCAAGAACACCTCCATCACAGGAGTAAGAGTTCACACATTTAATGCTGATTCTCATGCACTGTAGAAACATCCACTAGGGTGCTATCATTATTTTGCTCCTACTGAATGCTTCTTTTCACACGGTACGGCTTGGGTCGGTGAGACATTCCAAAGAGGAGGCCAGTCTCTGGGGTCCGTGTCTAGGAAATGTACAAGTCAAGGGATGTGAGCCCACACTGGCTCGGCTCTAGACACAGCCCTCTTAGCTGGAATCAAGGCTGGATTTTCACCAGGTTCCTACGTAAAAACTTGGCATTTTATGGATTTATTTATCTTGGCTCTCCTACCCTGGCCCTGGCAGCAGGGATGATGGATTTCTCAATCCCCGACCCCTCATCCGCGGTACCTGGTTACTCTTATAAGGCAAATGCGTTCCTATGTGCGTGCTACTTTTATTGTTTATTCTCATAATGGCCTTGCAACATTAGATCATGTGCCTAACGACTAATGCTCTCTCCTTTAGAAGGGCTGTTATCTCCCTCTTTTTAATTAAAAATGAAAAAGGGCACAATATTGCTCTGTCTCCTCTCTCACTTTCCCTTAGATGTTTTGGGGAATAGAATTGGCTCCAAACAGAACTGTTTTCTATGCATGGCATCGCTCGAGCTGCTGTTTGTTTCTAGGAAGATGCCACACTTAGGAAACACTCCCCCACCCCCCAAAAAAATAAAAACCAAAAAAACCACCACACTTTCTACTGTACTTACTTAATCTCTGTCCCTATGCCCAAGGCCCACTTTCCTTAAGGAACTCAGCTGTTAAAATGTATCTTAGCCTCTGTGGGCCCTAATGAGGCTTCATTGTGCTTATTGGACAGAAAGAAGATCTGGGTGTCCTGGACCAAGCACAGACACTGTGGGAAAATATTGCCTCTTCCCCCTTTCAACCTGGTGTATTACCTGTAAGAAGAGCATTTTCTTACAATGCCCAGGTAGCTTTGTTGGTCTCCGCGGGATCTTCCATTCCATTCCCGGAGGGCCTCTTTTCAGCCATGTGGGGTTACAAGGCTCCCCCTTTCCCGCCTCTTCTCTTCTCTGATGGGGAGTCGTTAGAAATTCTATGGAGGTTGGGCCTTTTGGGGGCCTTCATGTAAAAGGCCCCGTGGCACGTGTCTGCACTCAGAGCCTCTCTGTCTGTTTGCAGTGTCAGTCTCTGGTCCTTCCTGGCTCGAGAGCCTCCTCCCCCTGCCCCTGCTGCTTGGTCGGGGAGAGCCTTCATCATCCATCTCCAAATAAGATAATGCGAACGGAGCTGGACAGGCCCTAATTGCCAATGATGGTTCCGAGGGACTTTCATTCGGCTGTAATTAGGTTTGGAAGCAATCAGCGGCCCTCATTGGGATTGGAACAAACATCACCGCGGATAGAGGCCGCTGGAATCAAGGCCTCTCGCCGTCGATGAAGAGAGGGAGGGAAATGGCATTTCATTAGCCCGAGCTGTGACCAATTCTAACACCTTGACAATGTCGCATCTTGTGTGAAATTAATCGGCCTCAGGCAGGGCCGCGTGGACTTGGGAGTGTTTCGTGCGTGTTGCTGGGCCTGTCACTCTTCCTCATGGGAAGGTCCTTTCTCTGCTTCGGAGAGAGGCTGACTTGACCTTAAAGTGGCTCTAAATAATTCTTATGCATGTGGACATAAAATAAAAAATATATCACACATGGCAAGTGTGTGCAATGACCGCAACAGAGAGTCAGAGCGGAGAGAGCTCAGAGGATCCCAGATTTAGGGATGGAAGGACACTGTTTTGTCCTCCCCCGGAGAGAGAGAGACAGAGACAGAGAGAGACAGAGAGGGAGGGAGAGGAAGAGAGACAGAGGGAGGGAGGGAGGGAAAGGAAGAGAGAGAGAGAGACAGAGACAGACAGACAGAGACAGAGGGAGAGGGAGAGAGAGACAGAAGAAGGGAGGGAGAGAGAGAGGGAGGGGGGAAAGGAAGAGAGAGAAAGAGACAGACAGAGAGAGAGAGGGGGGAAGAGAGAGAGAGGGGGAAAGGGAGAGAGAAGGAGGGAGAGAGACAGGGAGGGAGGGAGAGGAAGAGAGAAAGAGGGAGGGAGAGAGACTGGGAAAGAGAGAGACAGAGAGACAGGGAGGGAGGGAGAGGAAGAGACAAAGAGGGAGGGAGAGAGACAGAGAGACAGAGAAAGACAGAGACAGAGAAAGACAGAGAGGGAGGGAGAGGAAGAGAGAGACAGACAGACAGAGGGAGAGGTAGAGAGAGACAGAGGGAGGGAGGAAGAGAGGGAGGGAGGGGGGAAAGGAAGAGACAGACAGAGACAGAGAGGGGGGGAGAGAGAGAGAGAGAGAGAGAGAGAGAGAGAGAGAGAGAGAGAGAGAGAGAGAGAGAGAGAGAGAGAGATATGAAAATACAGCTGGAAAGGATCTTGGGGATCAGCTGGTCTAACCCACTCAGGCCTTAGAGACCAGCTAGTACAATTCTCTAATTTTAAAGGAAACTGAGACCCAGATCAATGGTAGGATTATAGAGATTATAGATAGAGAAGCCATTTAGTTCAGTACCCATCCCTCACCCCTTCAGGCTTGTGTTAACCCAGGTAATACACCCACTGATAGGATTCAAACTCAGATCTTTTGACTAAATCCAGGGAACCTTCCTGCAGAGTGGAGATCCAAACCATCATCCTCAGACTACAAATCCTGTCTTCATTTCACCGCACCACATTTTGAGAAGAGAAGCACAAGGCTCAGATGGGGGGAGGTCATTGAGGTTTCCTTTGGTTCCAAAGACTGCCCTGTTGGTCCTTTAGCACACTGTCTTCTGTCTGTATCAACAAGCCTTTTCCTTCTTTCCTCCTTATCCTCCCTCCCATTTCTACACACTGGCATTTGAATCCTTGGCTGTTGTTGTTGTTGTTGTTTTTTAATAGGCCTCTTTTTATGTTTGAAGAGTTAGGGGTGATAAAATCTTGTTAAACAAGGGAGTGTTTTGATGGAAAAATGGAAATGAATGGATGTCTTTAGCATTGAGTCATCTAGCCCAGGTGCCCCCATTCATTAGAAATGTTTGTTTAATGTTTATTTGGATAGAAATGAATTACATGGGACGAAATGGTAGGATAGACCAAAGACTTGGGTGAGAATCATGCCATAGATACTTCATTTCCGCTTTCTGGCTCCTCCTCTCCTCCTCTCTCCATCTCTACAATGACTCCAGTCACAAGACTCTCCTTTGAGGTCCTGAGAATTTCTGGCTTTTGTTTAGTGTTCCTGAAAGAGACCCCTTTCCTTTGTGTGGCCAGTCGGGCCAAAACAGCGATAAAAGGGGAGCTGGGCTGAAGCCGCCGGAATCAGGCATCGGTAACTTGCTGAGTTTTGACCCAGGCCACGCAGTGTCTCACCCCACGTGGCTGCGGCCTTAGAAATGGTTTGTTTCCCCCGAGGCTCGGAACAAAATGATCCGCAGAATTGTGGCTAATGAAATGACCCGCCTTATGAATGAGACTTTTAATAAGCATCTGTGGGAGCAGATGGCTACCTGCTCTTGCCTGGACTCTTCCTGGAAAGGAAGACAAAACGGAGTCCGAGACCCTCTGATGGGGATGCAAAGGGACCGTGTTTGCAGCCGCTTAAACAGAGCTGATGAGAGGATGAGATTGTCCCCATCCATGGAGACCTCCAGCTTATTCAAAGGCTGGTTTTTGTTTTTTTTTCAAACAACGGACTTTTCTAGCCTCTCATTCTATTCTGCCATTTTGAATTAAAAACTCATCAAAAGGCAAAGCTTCTCTCCTCTCTCTCTCTCTCTCTCTCTCTCTCTCTCTCTCTCTCTCTCTCTCTCTCTCTCTCTCCCTCTCCCTCTCCCCTCTATTCTCTCTCTTTTTCTCTCCCTCCTTCTCTCTCTCTCCCTCTCTCCCTCTCTCTCTCTCTCTCTCTCCTTCTCTCTCTCCTTCTCTCTCTCTCTCTCCCTCTCTCTCTCTCTCTCTCTCTCTCTCTCTCTCTCTCTCTCTCTCTCTCTCTCCCCTCTCTTCTCTCTCTTTTTCTCTCTCTCCCTCCTTCTCTCTCTCCTTCTCTCTCTCTCTCTCTCTCTCTCCCTCCCTCTCTCTCTCTCTCTCTCTCTCTCTCTCTCTCCTCTCTTCTCTCTCTTTTTCTCTCTCTCCCTCCTTCTCTCTCTCTCTCTCTCTCTCTCTCTCTCTCTCTCTCTCTCTGTAGTTGGGAAACGAAGAGTGAAAAATAACTCAATAAATCAAAGGAATTGGAAAAAACAGAGGAGATTGAATTTGGATGTGCCTTTCTGTTCTAACTTAGGATTTATGTAAGAAATGATCAGGATGTCCATATTAATCTGTAATGAAGCCTAGAATCATCTGGCATTTTGACACAAAGAATCTGGGTTCTTTTGTCCTTCCTCATGTTGGCCAGTGGCCTCTATCATGACATTCTAGCCTGTTGGAATCTCAGAACTGCTCAGGCTATAAAGAACAGAACTGGTCAAGAGCACAGTTTTGACTTCTGAGTGAGAGAAGATGTGAATCCAAAGAACTTGAGGCTCCTGGTAGTACTTTGTCTTCCTCATGTGAAGTATTTATGGCTAGCGTTTATATGAATATAATGGCTAGCTTTTAGGGCTTAGAGTTTGCAAAGTATCCTACTGATGGTGTCTCATATGATTCTGGCAATAGCTGTGTTTTGTAGGTGCCATAATGATGATCATTTCCATTTTACAGAGGGGGAAACTAAAGCAGAGACATGAAATAACGTGCTCAGGTAGGATTTGAACTCTGCTTTTCCAGACTGCACAGATGAAGAGATTAAAAACTGACCTTGATTCAGAACTTCAAGGTTTACAAATCTACTTATTTCATTTAATCCTTAGAAAAACCTGAGTTGATCAGAACTAATATATTCCTACTTTTCTTTTATGGATGGGAAATACGGTCTTAGAGAGGTTACACTGAAGTGTCAGAGGCCACATGTGAGCACAGGGCTTCCATATGTAAAGTGAAGGTTCAGAAGGGTGAAGGGAACTTTCTAAATCTATCAGTCATCCAATATTTAAGGACCTCTTATGTCTGAGACACTGGAGCCATCCAAAGAGTCAGGCATGTAGCCTCAGTCTTCTGTGCCCCAGCTCCTTTCCCTTCTCAGGAGAGGTGGGCTCCCACTGTAGTCCCAGCCAGCACCTGCTCCCTGCCCTGCCCATGGTTGTCCCTTTGGCACAGCCCAAGGAGCCATCTTGGTTGTTACATCCAAAGACGTCATGGCGGATGAGAGGTAGACGTGAGCCAGAGGAACGAGCCGTATTTTTATTTTGGAGCAAATGGAAAATATCTGCCAGAAGGGTCTAAAAGGCTGTCTGTCTGGTCCAAGACGTCCCCTTTATGCAGGAAACATGGGCTGGTGCCTGAGCTGGAAAGGCCTCTCCTTCCATTGTGCCTTTGAAGACCTCCCATGCCTGGCTGACTTGGAACCCATTTGAGGAGGGTTGTTGCCCTTCGGGAGAGGGACAGCCTTGTTGAACCTCATGGGGCCTCTCCGACCCAAGCAGGGTCTGAAGGTGGACTCAGAAATGTCTTCACTTCCTAACTCTCTCGTCGTTCATGCTTCAGACAGCCAGGAACCCAGAAGTCTCTTTAGGGAAACATGGAGGCCCTGGAAGTCTTCCAGGTCTGTCTGGGATGGGGTTTGTAAAGGAATGCTTTGGGAACCTCCCAAGGGTTTCATTTCTCTCTAGGATGAATCTAGGACCTCGGCCAGCCGCCCAAGGCCCATCATTAGGCGGAGGGTAATGAAGAGAACATTGGCTTGGAAGCCTCGAGGCTTGGCTTGACCGGGTCCCTCTGAGTGGCTTCAGGTAGCTCATTCAGGCGCTCCAGTCCTCAACTGCCTCATCTGGAAGCCAAAAGGTCATAGATTTAGAAGCCATCCAGCCTTTCCCTTTCATGGAGGCTGTAGAAGTTGGATGATTTGTCCAGTGACAAGGTGCCAAAGTTAAATCAGTTTCTAGTAATAAATGTATTATATTTTATGAGGCTTATTAAAGATTATTAGAAATCAAGGATACAAAATAATAAACCACGTGCCTAGGGCTGATTAGCCTGTTCACAGCCTACTTACTACATGTTGCAATGTCTGAGTAGAGGAAGAAGCTCTTGGGAGGCAGAGAGCCCATTAAATACTAAATTGTGATCTCGCCCAGGTGGAGACTCAGATGAGATTATAGGGAATTCTGGGAAGTACCAAGGACTTCTGGGGATTGAAGTCTCAGACACTTACCATCCCTGTGACCCTGGACAAGTCCTATCACTTTCTCTGCCTCAGTGTCCTCATCTGTAAAATGATCAAGAGAAGGAAATGGCAAACCTCTCCAGAGTCTTTGCTAAGAAAATCCCCAAATAGGTCACACAGATTCAGCCAGGACTGAAAAACTACGAAATACTTGTGCTAGTTTCCTGTTCTGCCTTTCTTCAGCCTTCCATGGAACCTTCTCTAATGTAGGATTCACGATTCCTGTGGCATCTCTTTTCAGAAGTCATTAACTGACCCTGGGCCCATAAAGGCAAAATCTCTTAGGTTCTGCCTCCATGCACTTGCCCAGTCTATCCTCTGTGCTTGGAATGGGCTCCTTAATCCCACCCCTCCTTTAAAACTCTGCCGCCTCCTCCAGGAAGCCTTTCCTCATTTCCCCAGCGGTCAGTCTACTCTGTCTGCCCTTACGTGGCTTTGAGCTCATTCTGTTTACTTGTTGTATATTGCTTTTTTCTAAGTCTAACATGCACTGGGACTGTTTTTCATCCCATTGTTTGATCCTGGAAGAACCTCCTCCATCCTGTCTTTGTGGGTCTCCCCCTCCCCCTTGCAGGGCCCGGCAGCTGGTAAAGGATGTCAGAAATGTTCACTCATTGATTGCCCGGATAAGACATGCTTGTTGATGAATAGATTGTTGAATGTGAGTTGTCTTTGCATCCCGGAGGGCCTGGAAAGGTGCCTGACACACAGTAGGCCTTGAATCAAATATCTGGGGATGGATGGACTGATTAATTGAGTAGCACATTGCGTCTTGGTCTCCTTAGCACTGAGCAACTCCAGTATACCAGGGGTTTAAAACATGCTTTTTGAATTGAGTTTAATTGTATTGAATTGGAATCTGTGCTCTTTGGGCCCCCCTTGTTTGACCTATGAAGGCACTGTTCAAAGAGCAAGCCTTAAGGGAGAGAAAAATCAGATCAGAGGCCAGGCTGTATCCAGAAGTGGTAGGATTTGATCAATGGTCTGTTTCTTTAAAAAAAGAATCTTTTAAAATGCAAATTTATTTGGATTAAGCTTGGGCTTGTTCTCCTTTGCTTTAGCATATAAGTGGATGTCTTGGTGGTTTGCTTCTGCTTTGGACTTGGCCTGAAAACATAGACCATAGACTTACTTCCTTAGCCTTGAGATGAACTTCTTCAGGGCCATCATGTCGGAGGAATGGCAGACCTTCTTCAGATGACCAACCTGACCTCTTCCAGGCCCTCAGGGATCATCGCTCCGGCTCTTTTGTCCCCCCAAGTGGGGGAACTGCTCTTCTGCCAACTCTAAACATGATGCTTTACCTGAAACCCTATTTTTCCCCCTGCAGGGAAAAAGTTCAGGAGTAAGACGGGAGTTGGATGAGAGTGGTTTCCCGTTCTCCTTGAAGACTCCTCGCTTAATAATGTTTCATAGCTTAGATCTTTTCTCCTAAGAACCCTTATTTTAATATGATATGATATGATATGATATGATATGATATGATATAATATAATATAATATAATATAATATAATATAATGAGATGTGATATAATATAACAAAATAATAAGTTAGTAAATGATAATCAGGAGAATCATAACTGCTGAATTCCTAAAACAAAAGCAGCTCTTCATTTATGATTGGGCCATGGCATTAGAGCTCCAAGGAACCTCACTGACCCTCTGATCCATGCGGGACAGATTTTACGTGGTTTGCTTAGAGCAGCGGTTCTCAACCTCTCAATTTGTAGCAATGAGAATATATAATGCATATCAGGTATTTACATTCTGAAGCATAACTGTAGCAAAATTACAATTTTTGAGTAGCCACCAAAATAATTTTTTGGTTTGGGGTCACTGCAACATGAAGAACTGTATTGCGGGGTCACGGCATTAGGAAGATTGAGAACCCCTGGGCTAGAGGCTTCAGTAGAAGCAGAGGATCACTTAGACTTAGGGGTATACTAGACTTCACAAGGAACGTTCCTCTTACTCCCTCATTGTACAAGTGAGGAAACTGAGGCCCAGAGGAATGAAGTGACCAGCCTGCTTTCACACGGGTAGCAGAGAAAGTCTTCTGATGGCAAATTCAGGGATCTTTTTGCTACTTCGCATTGCCTCCCACTTACAGGAAAATAAAAAACAAAATTCAGGCACACTGTCTTTGCCTGGGTTGCTTGTGAGTGGGAAAACCTTTTGTCATATAGTTATAAATGGGATCATATTCCCTGGCCAATTTATTAAGCTTGTTTAACCTATAATTGAGTGTAGCAATTGAACCAATTGTAGCTTGAATTCTAAAAATTTAAGAAATAGATGTTGGAGGAAGGAAGGGAGGGAGGAAAGGAAGGAAGGGAAGGAAGGAAGGGAGGGAAGGAAGAAAGGAAGGAAAGAAGAGAGGGAGGGAGGAAGGGAGGGAGGAAGAAAGGAAGGGAGGGAGGAAGGAAGGAAAGAAGGAAGGAAGGAAGGAAGGAAAAGGGAAAGAAAGAAAAAAGGAAGGAAAGAAGGGGAAAGGAAAGGAAATGGAAGGAGAGAGGGAGGGAGGAAGGAAAGAAGGAAAAAAGGGAAAAGGGAAGGAGGAAAGAAGGAAGGGAGAGAGGAAGGAAGGAAGGAAGGAAAGAAGAGAGTGAGGGAGGAAAAAACACTTCGCTCCTCTCCTGCCTTTTTTCCTTGGGCAGGCTAGGCTCTAGGGGACATTTTTAAATAGATTGTCCTCTGCTGTTGACACTTTTCACCTCCCTTTTTACACCTCAGTGAGATAGCACAATAAATTTTATTTGAAAAATGAATTTTAAAATGTCAATGAAATTTAGCCCCATGAGAGGTTGCTGTATGGAGGACTATTCTTTTGGGGTCAGAACAACATTAGTATAAAGTACAGGCTCTGGCCCATACTGACTGTGTGAACCAAAGACAGTTTGCTTTTTGGTGACTCAGGCAATCCTCTAAGACTGAAGGATTCTCTGATCTGCGTCAGTGAAGAGATTTCCATGTGGAGAGTTCCCCCGCACCTGTGAGATCCCAGGTGTAGACCAAAAATAAATAAAGACAACCTGGATGAGTCATCTTAGCCCAGTACCAAACACAAAGGAAGCAAGAAATGGCTAGTTTCTGCGCCTGGTCCTTGTACTAAAAATCTCATTAGAACTAATAATAAAATGATAAATCATCATTTTGACGTCAATTCTTACAACTTGTCTAAGCCATCTGTTAAGTGGCCACTAATGGACTAAGAGGTTTGTTGTACTTCCCCTTAGACTATGAGTTTCTCAAGGCTTTTGTTTTGTTTTGGGCCTTTCTTTGCATCCACAGTGCCTGGCGCATAGTAGGAGTTTAACAGAGGTTTGTGGCCGGAAAATGATTCTGCTGGTGCCCCCGACCCAGCTAGCCCCGATTCTCTTTTGGTCGATCAATAATCAAACCAGCAAACCATGGAATCCTATACAGGGAGAGGCGGAAGGGGCCCTGGAGGCCAAGCCTGCTGTGAACACTTTGCCGCTGATTATTGATCGATTTACAGATGAAAAATCTGTCCTGCCGTGTCCAGTGTCCTGTCCAAGCCACATTAAAGACGACGTGAGTGAGACTTGACGTGTGAATGCTGGTCTGCTCACTCCAGATCGCATCTGCCGAGGATTCATCCCAAAGCAGCCAAACTTTGGTCTCTAGTTTGCTAGGACTCAAGATGTAACTTATTCCCAAAGTGCCTCCAGTGAGGAACTCTGGGCTCCCCCCAATCTAGTTAACTCCCAGAGCACCCCAAAAAAGTTCAGACTCGGCCTTTGGTTCTGCCCCCAACAGCAAGGGAAATTTCTAAAATTCAGCTTAGAGTTAGGCCATGTGTGAGTAGCCGTTCTCGAATGGAGATGCAGCTCGATGGTTCAGTGAATAGAATACTGGACCCGGAGTCAGGAAGACCCGAGTTCAAATCCTACTTCAGATCCATGGGCAACACGTTTAACCTCTATCTGCCTCAATGTCCTCATCTGAAAAGTGGATCTATTTGGGTTGTTATCAGGACAAAAGGAGCTAATATTTGTAAAATACTTTGCAAACCTTAAAAGTGTTCTCTTAATGGTTGCTGCTCTCATCATCATCATTATTAAATACACAGAGTCTGCATTCCACTCTGTAATCACTAGCTGTGTGAGAGGTTATTTATTTGAAGTCATCTTCTAACAAAAATACTCCACACTGGTTCAAATAGTTGATCTATTTTAAAGGATGCTATTTATAGCTCAGGTGACTTTTATTAGAATAAAAATTGAGGTTATTTGGGGATTGTAAAAAATTAAGTATTTTAACTTCGTGTTATAGTCCTCCAATTTTCCTGCAAGGCTGGCTGGGGAGAAAGGGAAAGGGAAAAAAAACCTATGAATGAAAGACTTCAGATGATGAATCTTTTTGCTCTCTTACTGATGTTATTGGTTTATTCAGCCATTCTTAGATATACCAGGGTAGGTGATCTCACTGTCTGTTTTACTACAAGAAAAAAGAAGCTAATTCATTGGGTCAAGCATGGCTTACTCAGTTGCTTCATTACTAGTAAAGAGAACCTTTGCACTCTATAAGATTAAATATAATATATTCTATATTAGCTTACTAGACCTCACAGTATTTTTGATTGAGCTATAAGAGAGTCGTATGACTTACCTACCTCAGTCATTTTACAGATGACTCTGAGATCTAGAGCAAATTGATGTGACTACAATTATATGTTGCAAGTGAGAGAGCTGGGATTTGAACTCAGGCCCCAGGGCTCCAAATCTAGTGCTTCTTGTGTAAGTATTAGAACTGATGAATTGAAATAAATGAGATATAATTCTATGTAGACACCTTATTTGTGTGTGTGTGTGTGTGTGTGTGTGAGTGAGAGAGAGAGAGAGAGAGAGAGAGAGAGAGAGAGAGAGAGAGAGAGGGAGGGAGGGAGGGAGAGAGAGAGAGAGAGAGAGAGAGAGAGAGAGAGAGAGAGAGAGAGAGAGAGAGAGAGAGAGAGATTCAGGTGTTTGTTTTCAGTCTAGGTGTTCATGAGCCCATTTAGAGTTTTCTTGGTAAAGACACTGAAGTAGTTTACCATTTCCCTCTTGAGCTCATTTTACAAATAAAGAAATTGAGGCAAACAAGGTTAAGTGACTTGTGCAGGATCACCCAGCTAGTGGGTGTCTGAGGCCAGATTTGACCACAAGCCTTCTGACTCCAGGCGCAGCACGCTATCCACTGAGCCACACCACTGCCCCCATTGGGTGATTGTGAGGCTTCAGTGAGCTGATAGGAGAACAGTGCTTTGCCAGCCTTACACAGATACATAAATAGCTGTTATCATTGTCATCATTGTTATTTGAAAGAAGGAGGGATATTTCTCTGGGAGAAGATAATAGTATGTCTTCACATACTTGGCAGACTGCCACGTGGACAAGAGAATAGATTTATTTTCCTGTTTGGCCCCAGAGGGCAGAACAAGGAGTGATGGGGAGAGGTTTCAAAGGAGAAAATCTCAGCTTAATGTCAGGACACAACTTTCGAACAATTAGAGCTCACTCAGAGTTACCTTGGCACAAAGGATGTCATGAATGCTTTCTCGGAGGGGTTTGGCCTGGAATGTAGCAGGTAGTGTTGCCCTTGGGCAAGTCCTTTAACTTTCCTGGGACCCAGTTTCCTTCTTTGCAAAATTCAGTGACTTCTGGGGGATATTTATTTCTCAGCCTCTGGTCTGCCTCTGAGATTCTATGACCTTTGAATTTATTATAGTGAGCTTCTATTAAACATCTGTGTGTGTGTGTGTGTGTGTGTGTGTGTGTGTGTGTGTGTAAATGTTCTTTTTTTGGCTGTCTGTGACGCTTGTTCTTGAGAATACTTTGATGTCTGCTATTGGAAATTGGGAATACATGACTGTGGGGCCGGGGACCAAGTTCGTTTTATTCCTTGTTGTAGTGACTGATCTTAAAAATAAGATGTCTCGGACGTTACTCTGTAGAGAATCAGAAGGCAAATAGAGCATTGACCTTGTGAACCCATTCATAAGGGGAGGGAGGAATCTTCACGTGGCTGGGGATTTTTCCCACTTTGATGGTGACTTCTCCTAGGAACAGCTAATCGGCATAAGGGACGAGTGTGACAAGCCTAGAATCAGGAAGACGACTGTCTACCTGAGTGCAAATCTGGCCTCAGATGCTTCTTGTCTTTATAACACAGGGCAAGTCACGCCACCCTGTTTGACTCAGTTTCCTCATCTGTAAAATGTGTTGGAGAAGGGAACGGCCAACCACACCACACCAGTCTCTTTGCCAAGAAAACTCCAAGTGGAGTCTTGAAGAACCAGACCTAACTGAAAAATGACTGAACGACAGCTTGGAGTATTAGTATAAAGAAAGGATTTAGCACTCAGGATCTGAGTCGCCTGGTTATGTGCCAAGCTTGGCTCCTCCCATTGGTATTTTCATAAGGAAAAGAGGTTTATTGAGGGAGAGATCATTACATTGCTAACATGCATCACTGAAATAGCATCGTTTCAGAAGTATTGGTTCCAATGCAGTCTGCTGGAAGGTCACTTCTCTAATTCTGCCCCTTTGGGGATATCAGCCCGAACTAAGCTGAAGAGCCATGTTTGGTTGTTGAAGAATTTTCCCTTTTCCCTTTTCCCTCTCCTGCTAGAAAAGCAGGCGGTGTTTGCTTACGACTGACAGATCATGTTCGCTAAGACATAAGCAGTAAGTCAAGGCAGTGGAATCCAGAGGAAGGAGCCCGGAACTAGGAGTAAAAACAAAAACAAACAAAGCCCTTCTCTGTTACTTATAATAGCTTTCATCAGTCAATGTGGATTTATTCAGCACTGACAATGTTCCAGGCACTGTGCACTAAAATGGGGGAATACAGAGAAAGGCAAGAGCAGGTTCCCTGCCCTCAAGGAACTCGCAGTCCAATGGAGGATACAACATGTTTTCACATCTCTGGTGCCCAGCCCCTACCCTTGGCCCCCATCTACAACATGGCAGCCTCATGTTGGATAATCTCTCTGCTCCCAGTGCTTGTTGAGACCAGGTCATTTTTACCTTTCTAAGTCTCAGTTTCTCCCATTTTCCCTCTTATAAATACAGATAAGGACCCAAAGATATGAAACACTCAGGATTACAAATATCAGAGGTAGGATTTGAACCCAAATTCTCTTCCTTTAGAGCCAGTGCTTTTCTGTGTTCTTTTAGATACTTTAGATGGTTTTTTCCCCTGATAGTAATGAGAACATGTTACCATTCTGGCTTCTGCAGTATCCTAGATGAATTTATCTAATAAATCCTGAGGGCGTCCCCTGGAAAGTCTCTGTTTTGTTGGAAGGACCTGCTCTGGTATCATTGTCCCATTGGTGTGGTTATTGATTGGACCACTGTAGAGAACAGTGGGTGCCCTGTTTTGAAAGACAGCCCCATGGAGCGGGCTGTGGCTTTTATTTTCAGCCAGAGATAGAAGCCTTTTGGATAAGAGGATGCAGGGCTGTGAGACCCCTTTGTTAGATGGGGCTATACTTGTCCAAAGCCATTTGTGGCTGGTAATTTTTAGAGCTTTCAAACAGAAATCACGAAAATCGACTTCCTTTGAATAATTCATGGCAAAGAGACTTAATGGAATCATAGCCAGGTTACAGATGTTCAACCTCTAACTTTTTTAGTCCAGGCTGGACCCTACAACCATAGTAGGAGGCTAAGTAGAGAGATGGATGGATGAATGGATGGATGGATGGATGGATGGATGGGTAGATGGACAGATGATCAGATGGGTGGATGGGTGGATGGATGGACAAATGATCAGACAGACAGAGAAGACATCTTTATATTGATATGCATATATACACATGTATGTATATATTTTAAAATGTCTGATAGTAAATTTTGAATTTTTTTAGTTACTTTATGTAAGGAATCCTTGACTCCTTTTTACAGTTTAACTCCCAGACCTACTCAATCCAGAGTAACTAAAGCCATCCTTTCCTCATTGGGCCTCTGGTAACCTAATGTAGGAAATAGGCATGTTAGAGGCAGTTGTGGCATATTGAGTCAAGAGCCAGGCTCTGAGTTAGGTACACCTGGGTTCAATTACTGACTGTGTATCTTTGGGCAAGTCACTTAACCCAAGTGTTCTTGTCAGTTCTCTGGGAACACATCATAGGGCATATGTATGGATTGATATGGGAGAAACAATTCCATTACTAGGAGTTGGGAAACTTCTTCTATGCCAATAAAATTATGAGTCTAATTACTTCCCTCCAAAAAAAGAGTGTCCTTTAATTATTTCATGGAATAATCCATGTGTCCCTTTTTATATAAGTCTTTTCCTGAATCCTCCTCTTGCTAGTTGTTTTCAGTGGTTGCTAGTAAATGTTTAACAACCAGCTTTCTGGAAGAGAAAAAACCCCCAGCAATTATGTACAGCACCCTTTCAAGTTTAATCTGCATTATTAACATTCTCTCCATCACTTACTTAAGTCTAGACAGTCAACAAAACAGTAGCTCTGGCCTTGATATGTAAACCTTTGTGAATTTCTGAGGTGTAAAAGCTCTGCCTGAAAATTTAACAATCAACTCTGTGGTCCTCCCACTGTCTCCAGGGTTACTTTATATAGTTCTGTATATGCTTTGTATCTCCTCATCTGTGTGCATGTCCTTTTTCTGCTCAGTGGCATGTGAACTCTAGATAAGCTGAGGCTTTTGTCTCTAAAAACTGGAGTGGTGCCCTTATGGATGTAGGGTCCTTCATGCATATGGCTTCAGCTGAGTTCACTGGCCCTCTTCTCAGTCATCCTTCATTTAACATCTCAGGTACAATGGAATACCTGTTTCTATGCTTGGGGACCATCTGGTGGCTGGAAGATGATGTGGGGGGTGGCAGTGGGGCTTGTGTCTACCTCTATGTGATTTGCTTCCTTGGTCTTTCCCTTGTTTTTATTTTGTTCTTCCTCAATCACTTCTCTTTTTTCTGTCTCTTTTTTAAATTGATGATAAAAATGATAACATTTTTAAGTGGCACACTCATTTCTACGTAGCTCCCCTACACACAGAGACAGACAGAGAGAGAGAGAGAGACAGGGAGATACAGAGAGACAGAGAGAGACAGACAGACAGAGAGAGAAACAGAGGGGGGAAGAGAGAGAAGAGAGGTGGGGGGAGGGAGAGAAAAAAGGAGAGAGTGAGATGGAAAGGAGAGAGAAGGGGAGGGAAGGAGAGACAGAGATAGAGAGAAGATCCTGGCAGGAAGGATTTAAGGGGGGTGGGATGGAGAGAAGCAGCGCAATTTCCATGGCTGCTACCCTTATTCTACACCCATGGTCCCCCACCTCTGCATGGAAGGGAGGGAGCTCCATTCACTGACTTTTCCTCCAGCACTAAAGCTTGGTCATTATAATGATATAGCATTCATTGGATTTCTTTTCATGCTCAATTACTTTTCATAGGACTCCACTCTGAGGGGAAACTCTTTGGCTTCTGTGCTTAGGATGAGAAATGCTGATACAGCAGAACTTTAGAACAAAAAGAAAACAGTTCTTTAAAAGACCCCTGGAAAAAAATCTTTAAACAGTATATATGGTTTGAGATTTTTCCCCATCCTCCCTGTTGACTTGGATGATGGTGCTTATTTTTTTTAAGGGTTTTGTCCCAGCTATGTGTGTGATCACTGCATCCGATTCATTGGCACCTGCCATTAAAGCCTTCCCTGGGACTCTAGCCTCTTAGGGAGGATTCTCTGGGTTTTGTTATACGTCATCCCTAATAGGCACCTTTCTTAGGAGGACATATCTAAGCACAACTTATTTTTACTTAACTTTTTGTTTTTCTTTGGTCAGGTTTTTTTTTTTAAAGGAAAAATGTGTGAAGTGTGAAAATGCCTTCTGGGCAAAAAGGGCATGATTCTGAAAGTAGGATCTGGAGTGAGGGCCTGCAGACACAGATATCTCTTTATTTTGCCAGCCAGAGGTGGTCTGTGGATGGAGCAGAGGTAGCTCCTTGTAATTAGAGAGCGTGAAAAAAAAGTCCACAAATGCAACACAAACCGTATGTGTGTGTTTAGGCAGAAGGGGGCCTGGAGGTGCTGAAAATGCAACCAGTTCAGGCAGCTGCCTTTTCTCTGATGAATGTGGGCCTTCTAAATTCTTGGGCATTTTGATCCTCAGTCCTCTGAATCAGAAAAAGACTCTGTGCTCTTTCAGACAGGCCTTTCTACTTTTTAAGAAGCCAATTTAAGAACTTGCTGACTGCGTTAATCAGTTAGCAAGTGTCTATTAAGCACCTCCTATGTGCCAGGCCCTGTGCCAGCCTCTAAGGGAAACATATAGAGTGAATGAAATAATCTGTACTGGAAAGGAGCCCATGTCTTTATTGCAACTCTGATATTTTAATTCTGGCTACCTATTAATCAGTGCTCCAGTGGTCTCTTGAGTTTCTTTCAGGATCTATAAGAGATATGGGGAAATGTGTATGGGTAGTGTGTGTATATATATATATATTTGAATTGTGCATGTTTTATATATAATTTAATTTTTATAACATATTCTAATACATTTCTATAATACATATTTTATATTTTAATAATATATTTATATATGTAAATATACATGTCTATGTCTATATCTATGTACACAAATGTTCAAACTTATATTTTGTATATGTATATATCTCGAATGCCTATTTAATACACATATAAGGGGGCAACTAGGTGGTAGGCCTCGAGTCAGAAGAAAAATTTGGCCACAGACAGTACCTTTGTGACCCTGAGCAAATCACTGAACCCTATTTGCCTCAGTTTCCTCCTCTAGAAATGAACTAGAGAAGGAAATGGCCAACCAGTGTCTTTGTCAAGAAAACCCCAAATGGGATCACAGAGAGTTGGGTATGGCTGAAAACGACGAAGGCAAGCAAATTAAACACATGTACTCACACACAATGGAACAGTTCTTACTCACAAGGAGCCCATGTCTTTATTGAAATTATTCATGTTTTAATTTTAGCTACCTATTAATCACTGGTCTAAGGTACTCTGAGTTTACTTCCAGTAACTCTGGGCACTGGGGATCTCTAGGCAGTAAATGAAATAGTCCTTTCTCACTAGGAGCCTATTAGTGGGCTTCTTCCTATTTTCATCATTGCCCCTTCTTAGTGTCCAGTGTCCTGTCCACCCCTCTCTTTTCCCTTCCCCTGCATCTGAAGCAGGGCTCAGCTTTCCCCTTGCCCTGTGGGATGGATGATCAGCAGACCTAACATTTTCCCTGTCTCTGTGCCCTACAAGATCATCCAACCCCGTGATATACCCCAGGACCTTGCCGTCGCCATCGTTGTCTTCACCGATCAAGCCCAATTGGGACTCTAGACTTTTCCATGTGCCCAGAAGCTAAGCTTTCTTTTATGGGTTGTTCCTCCCATACAGAGTATGAAATTCATGAGAAGAGAGACAATCTCAGCATTTTTTTCTTTGTGTTTCTGGGAGCTCGAGACAGTGCTTGGCACATAGTAAAAACTGAATAAACGCTTTTTTTCTTTAGTTCCTTTTTATGCTCATTATTTCAATTACTCAACAAGCATTTTCATATCACCAACTAGAGGCCAGGCACTGTTCGACGCACTAGCGATACGAAATCCAAATGGAAGCCTTCTCTGTCCCCCAGGAATCTCTTTATTCACTCATCTCACTTTGTAACTGTTTGACTCTCAACCCTTAGATTTTTTTCCCCTTTTGCCTGTTTTTGAAAAACTAAGATTTCTTAGCCTGGAATTTAAGGCTCTTAAGGAACAGTCACGTCCTCCTCTTTCCAATTTCATTTCACAATGCACCTTTCCACAGGGCTGCATTCAAGCCAATGTTGAAGACTTACTGGCCTCCTTATTCCGTGAGAGCTTCCTGGACCTCCTCCTATCTTTACCCCTCCCATTTCAGGATTCCCCCCCCCCCCCACCTCCCACCCAAGTGTTGGCCTTCTGAAATTCTACTCATGTTTTAGGACCAAAGTCAAATGCTTCGTGCAGCCCTCCCTGATTTCTCGCTCTTTCCCACCCACTCCCTCCTCCAACAATCCTTTTCCCCCTTAGATTTCCCATGGAACTTTGTGCTCTTTTAATTTTCTCACCTACGTGATTGTTATTACGTTTCTAGGCCTGCGTCACCTCCTTCCTGCTAGGCTCTAAACCCCAAGTGAACAGGGCCAAGCATCATTCTGCTTTGTGACTTCTCAAGCACAAAACACATAGGATCAGGGATTTAGACTTAGAAGGACCAACAGCACGTTGAGTCCAGTCTCCTCATTTTAAAAATAAGCCAGTTGAGACGTAAAATGGGGAAATGGCTTGGTCTAGATCACAGATCTGATAGAGATCTGAGGAAGTATTTGAATTCTGGTCTTCTTAACTCTAAGACCTGTGCTCTGTCTACCACACTAACCAATATCATTTCCTTGTATTTCCTAGATGTTTCCTAAAAAGTTGTCCAAGAATGAATAGTGGAATTACCCCCTCCCCTAAACCAGCATCAGTATTGGGTGAAAACCTTATTGTATTTTTTTTAAAAAACAACCCTTACCTTCCATCTTAGAATCAATACTGTGTATTGGTTACAAGGCAGAAGAGTGGTAAGGGCTAGACAATGGGGGTTAAGTGATTTGCCCAGGGTCACATAGCTGGGAAGTGTCTGAAACCAGATTTGAACCTAGGACCTCCAGTCTCTAGGCCTGGCTCTCCATCCACTGAGCTACCCAGATACCCCCTATTGTATTTTTATATATGTGTTTTCCTTGTGGATGGTGCCCTTTTGTTTTAATTAAAAAAAAAAAAGAACTCTTACCTTCCATTATAGAATCAATACTGTGTATTGGTTCTAAGGAAGAAGAGGAACTAGAGGTGTGTGTGTGTGTGTGTGTGTGTGTGTGTGTGTGTGTGTGTGTGTGTGAGAGAGAGGGGGGGGGGAGACATGCCCAGGGTCTGAGGCCAGAATTGAACCCAGGACCTCCCATCTCAAGACCTGACTCTCATTCCCAAGACATTTAGCTGCTCCTGTTTTAGCTTTTAATGAAATGACTGCTGCTAGCAAGACAGGTTAGGAACAGTGATTTTCTTTGTGTCATCTTGAATTGTTTTTATTTTTTATTTGCAGGAAATAGGGCTTCTTTCCTTGCTTGTTTCTTCCTCTCCTAGTCTGCCCTTGCACACAGATAACATGCAGCCAAGATACTATCTAGGTGAGACCTTCATTGGTCTGCTCAGCAGCTCCAGCTTTGGGGATGTACATGGACTGAGTAGAGTTGGATCCGCCATATTGGAAGCATATTGGGTTCCTGTTGTATCTTGAATATTCTACACACTTTCTTCCTCCTCATGCTTTTTCCTCCTTTCTTTTAGGAGCAGAGGAAGCTAGCAGTGGTATTACATTGTTTCTCTAGGGACTGAAGGAACAGGCTGAAAAGAAATTAGGAGAATGGATTTCATTGCAGAGCCCTTCTGACTGATCCTTCAAGTGTTTGTTTTTTTCTGAAGGAGAATATAGCTTGATGACTTGGGGGTGGGGGAGAAAAAGATTAACTATGCTAACACTCTCCTCTGGGCACATACTGTGCTAGAACATTGAGAGCTGTTTTCTTCATTAGGATGGACTGCTCTGGAGCCTGCTAGTGCTAGAAACCTAAAGAATATGGAGGGGCCAGAAGAGTAAAGTCTGCCCAGAAAATGATGTAATGTGAGCTTATTTTTGGGCAGAAACCATGTTTTGGGATTCCCAGCTTTTATCCCTAAACTCTCCATTGTTTGACATAAACAGATCTCACCTAAGTCTCATTTAACTCCTTTAAGCCTTGTTTTTTCTAAGCAGTTAATAGAAAAGAAATGAAAATAAACTATTTTTTCAGGGTTTCTATCTTTGTATCTCTTGCAGTGCAAAGTATGAGTTCCATGAATATTTTTTTAATTGAGTGACTACCTGATGCAGGGAGCAGAGTTTTATAATAGTGATTAATATTGGCTTACAAATTATCAGGAGAATAATTTCCTCCTTAAGTGTTGGGCATTTTGAGAGGTGCCTCAACTTGTTAGTATCATGGGACTCCACCGTTCAATTGAAACACCTCCCTTTGGATTTTAAACTAGTGTCTCAGAGGGGTTAGACCATTTCCTCATCAACCTTCGATAGTCCCTACTGCATTTCTGGGGGATGAACATTTGTTGATTCAATGAGCAAGTGAATGAATATCTTTACTTTCCCCTTTTATTTTTCCTCTATTATTTTTGTTTGTGGGTACCAAAAATGTATATGAGGGTGAAAAGAGAAAAAAGGATAAAAGGGAACAGTAAATAGTGAGAAGGAGAGGGTGGAGACTAGCATAAAACAATTTGGATGTTCATATCCATCAGTAAAGTCTTTCATCATGCTCAGTATGGAGAATAAGAAAGTTAGGAAATGATCATTAAACTCTGGAAAACCAGGCCCTGTAGAAAGTTCTGGAGGCCTCTTGCCCTTCTCTTGGACTTTTAGGATTCTTTTGATTTGGCTTGCTTTTTGTGTGGCCCAAGAGAATCAATCTTTACCTGTATTTCAGTCACTTGTAAATGCCTCCTCAATTTTCTGTTGGGTGATATTTATTATTATATATATGTCTCGGTTTTGTGTATTTATTTTGAGTGCCCCAAAATTTCTGATCCTCCCTTTCAAACATCATGGGAGACATTGCTGATTAAATGGAGGTCATTTTGTTGTATTTAGTTTTCCTTCCTCCTCCCTGCTTTGTCCTACTATTTAATATTTTCTATTTCATCTTCCCTCTGTACCTCCCCTCCTCTTTTTTCATCACCATGAACTCTCTTTTCAACTTTCATCTCAACTGGTCTTCCTAACTCTACCCCAGAGTGAAAGTAGTCTTCAAATGTCAATTATACTTTTAATATATATCTTCAAAGAGTATGTGGCTGTTTGTCCATTTGAACCAAGCCAGTAGCATTGACCTCTATTCCTACAGTAGGAAGATTCAAGACAGAGGGGTGTTCAGAGATTGTCTGTTTTATTTTTTGATATGCCTTAGCCTTAGTTTTTCTTCATGTAACATAAAAGCTAAATCCCCCCACAACAGGTTGATTTATTATTTTAAATTGATAATCTTCCTTCTCATTCATTACTAATAGCTTATAATGTTTTTCCCTTGAAGATGGAAGTATTTTTACATTTGTTTATTTGATAATTTTCAGAATCCCTGTACACTATCCCTGTGTCTCTGCATGAAAACTAGGCAGCTGTGACCAGAACTGATTGGTAAAATCTGGTTCTGTCTAGTTTCATCAGTTTGAAACTAGATTAAAATGATTTTGACCACTTAATTTAAAAACAACAACAATCTGCTTTTGGGCAGATCAGAGGGGTTTTGGCAATCCTACTTCAGATTCTAACTTGTAAAGAAAAGTTATAAGCTATGCAGACTGGATTTCTTGACTGGTTCAACTTCCATCTGGCCAGTTGCATCAGGGATTAAAATAATTCAAACAGATTCCAATGATCCATTCATAGTAGCTTCCACCCACTTAAAATAGATTCTGACCAACTCCAACTGCTTGAGATCCATTATTTTCGCTGGCTCTGACCTGCTCATATTAAACCAAACCAAATGTGGTTGGTTTAGATGAGTGCAAAATAAATTTGAATCCATTCCAAAGACTATAAACCATTTTTTTCATTGGATCCTAGATTAAGATCTGGAGGGAATTTAAGAAATGGTTTTGGCCCATCCTTTTGTTTTATAAGGGAGACATCTGAAACTCAAAGAGGTCAGAGGAAGTTCCTCAAGGTCACATGTGTAGTAAGGGATAGGATCAGAATTTGAGGTCAGGCCTCCCATTTCTAAATCCAGTATTTTTTTTCTAGTACCTCTTAGATTCCTTCAAACTGTATCCATCATAATAGTTCCAACTTCAGTTCTCTCATTTATTCAAACCAGATTATAGTGATTCTAGCAGAATTAAATCTGTTCTTCCAAAATGTTGTAGTAGTGTCATGTACTTTTATTATCTTTGTGTACTTTTTTGCATTTACATATACTGATACAATTTAGTACGTTTCCAGTTGATTTTTGCCAATCCAAACTAGTCCTGGTCAGATCCTCTTGGTTTTGACCAGTTCAGATCAAACTTCATCTCTTCCTGTGGAATCACAGGGTGATGGACAGTTCTAGGTAATTTCAATTGTATGAGGTTAGTTTAGACTGAATAAATAGCCTGACTCAAAGAATTGATGGAAAGGCTATTTCTACTGGAGCTCCTCAGGGATCTGTCCTTGGTCCTGTTCTATTTACCATCTTTATTCAGTGACTTGGATGAAAGGATGGCTGGCATACTTTTAAAATTTGCAAATAATCTTAGACTGGAAGGCATCATTTTCACACTGCATGGCACAAGTAGGTTCTAAAAAGTTAAGCCAAAATGATAGGTTGTATTTACAATATGGTGCCTGTTAGGAATGAATGTAAAGTTCTTTCAGGTTCAAAAAACCAACACAAGGCATACAAGATGGGGAAGTTGATTTGGCAATGAGCTTGGAGACTAATTAAGTCCTTTCTCCATTTGAGTCAACTTTAACAACATATTACACAAATACTATTATAATCCTAGGTTGTATTTATTGACATTTAGTGTTCAGAGGAAGAAGTGGTCATCTCCCTGTTCTCTGCCTTGATCAGACCACATTTGGATATTTGTATTTAGTTCTGGCTGCCATATTGGCAGCTGGTACAGTCTTTCAGAGAGATGACCAGGAAGTCAGACGTTTTTGCCATATTTGGATTGTTTCAAAGGACTTGAGCTTTTTATTCTGTGGAAAAAACGATAGAAAGGGGTTCATAGATTTCTATTTAGCCTGATCCTTAGAAGCAATGGTTGTCTTTAAAGGGCCATGTTTACTTAAAGAGTCATCATCTCCAAAACAAATTCATCTTCTTTGACTTGGAGCAGCAGTGTAGAAGTGAAATCAGGAAGACCTGACTTAAAAGCTAGCTGTGTGCCCTTGGTTAAGTCAATTAATTCTGTTGGCCTCAGTTTCCAATTCTGTAAAATAGAGCTAACAAAGCCCTTGACCTCTGAGGGTTATTATAAGGAACAAATGGGTTAATCTTTGTAAAGCACTTTGCAAACATTAAAATAGCATATAGATGCCAGCCAGGATTATCAGCATCATCACTAGAAGTAGTTGAAGATTCAGAGAATATGTTTGATGTGAGATGAAACTCATCAATAGACTCTCGGAGATGTGTGAGTCGACCTTTCCTAGTTCAGGAGAGTTTCCCGTCAATGGAGAAAAGTGAGATTCCCCTCTTATTGGGAATGTGGTAGGAGAGTTCCTCTTTCTGTACAGATTGAATTCAGTGGCCTCCAGAGCCTGCTCTCTCCTGGGTCATTTAGAATGTGAGAGGTGGTCTTTAAACGATTTCCACTTGATTTAAATGGGCTCTTCCCACCTAGAATAGCTTCAACCTGTTTTGACTGGCCCAGGCTCCTCTTCCTTGGTGATGTGTGCATTTGCACAGGTTTGGGAACAGAAATCTCCGGGTTGTTAGTTCCATTGCATGGTTCTGGCTCCCTCTGCAGCCCCAGATGGAAAAATGCTGCTTGTTTGGTGCATCAGAGAAATCTAGTTCTAAAATTGGAAGACAGACCTCCTGCTTGCTTTTTGGCAGCCGCATAAAGCCATTCCATCTGAAGCTGGTGGCATTAAGCACGGATCTAGGGGTCCAGGCTGGAATCCTCCGAGGAGGAATGTGTGTTTTTTTGGCCACACCTGTCGTATCCTGGTGCACATTGGCTACGAAGTGCCACATGAGTCTGAACAGAGAAGAGAAAATCCCGTCTAGTTTGGTATTTTGGAAAAACAGCCCCATCGCAAAATGAGTCCAAGAATGAAAAAAGTGGGTACGTGTCTTCGCATCCTTCCTTAATTCCTATCATCTGCCAATGAGAAAGGAAAGCATGTAGACGCAGCAGTCGAGGCAGGGTGTCCCAAACAGCTCAGTGCAGTTTGGAGCTATTTAATGAGCAGCTACTTACCGTAAGGCTTTGGGATAATGTGTGTGTGTGTGTAATTTCATATACGTCTAGAGTTTTTACATATATGCTTAGATACACACACATAGAGGGACTTGTACCCAGTTGATATCAATGTCTATATAGATATTGATTTAGATTCTTCTTTCTATATATAAAGAAAGGCATACATACCTAGATAGATACCTAAATATGGAGATAGCTAGAAAGAAAAAGGCCAGGTGTACACAACTATCTACCCAAACACACATACAAAGAGATCTATACACACAGATTTCTATATAACGATATCTCTGTCTGAATTTCCATGGATAGGTATATTTAAGCCTCTGTGTGTGTGTGTGTGTGTGTGTGTGTTTAGAGAGAAAGACAGAGAGTAAGAGAGGGATGGAGGGAGAGGAAGAGAGACAGGCAGAGAAAGAGGAAGGGAGGGAGGGAGAGAGAGGGGAGAGAGAGAGAGAGAGAGAGAGAGAGAGAGAGAGAGAGAGAGAGAGAGAGAGAGAGAGAGAGAGAGAGAGAGAGTGAGTGAGTGAGTGTTCGGAATATAGACCAACACATCAGTCGCTGTGGGTAGACCCGGTTAGAGCTATATTTACATTTTGGACACTTTTAGGCTGAGAGGATTCATTCTTAATGCATGGGTCCCAGTTAGACGGAAATGTCCTAGAGAAGAAGACCCAGGCTCAAATAGTCCTTCGGATGCTGACACTGATACTTTGTGACCTTGGGAAGATACTACCTTCTCATGATTCAGTTTCTTCTTTTGGAACATGACATGATTGACTCAGATGGTCCCTGAAATTCTCTTCAGCTCTAGAATTATAATCCTGTGACAGATAGTCCATGAGTCAGGAGACTTGGATCCTCTCCTTGGCTGCACTCTGGGGATATTTGTAACTGTTGGACAGCTGCTTATCTTGTCCGGATCTCAGTTTCCATACTGCTAAATCAAGATATTGAGTTAAATGGTCTCCAAGATTCTTTCCAGTTTCATGTTTTTGGGGCCTGTTTTATTCTTATTTCTAAAATGACCCCTTTACTTGATCAGTGACACATTTGAAACCCAGTGGAATTGCGCATCAGCTACAGGAGGGGGTTGGGAGGATGGGAGGGAAAGAACATGAATCTTGTACCATGGAAAAATATTCTAAATTAGCTAATTAAATAAAATTTCCCCCCAAAATAAATAAAATAAAATTTATTTGTTACATTTAAAACAAAATAAAATAAAATGACCCCTTTAAATAACTTAAGTATTCCGGATCTTAGGGGGCACATTAGATAGTGTTGGTCCTGAAATTGGGAAGATCTGAATTCCATTTCTGCTGCATTGAATGATCCTGAAAAGTTTTAACTTCTGTCTGCCTTAGTTGTCTCATCTGTAAAATTCTTGTCATAATAGCACCTATCTCTCAGTGTGGCTGAGAAGATTAAAGTTTGTAAAGCATTTTTTTAAAACTCAAAGCACTATTTAAACACGTTTGTTGTTCAGTCATTTTTGTCAGGCTTGACTCTTGGTGGCTCTATTTGGGGTTTTCTTGGCAGAGATAATGGATTGCATTGCTAGTTCCCTCCCCAGGTCATTTTATAGATGAGGAAACTGAGGCCAATAGGATGAAGTGACTCAATTGCCAGGGGTCACACAATCAGATAAACCTTCTCCAGCTCATTTGATAAATGAGGAAATGGAGGTCCACAGGGTTAAGTGACTTGCCCAGGGTCACACAGCTATTAAGTATCAGAGGCCAGATTTGAACTAAGGTCTTCCCGATTCTAGGGCCAGCAGTCTATTTAATTTACTGTCTAGCTGCCCTATATATAAATGCTAGTTATTATCATTATTCAAAAAAATGGGCTTTCAACTAGATGACTTTTTCCTATAACAGCTCTTAAGCTCTGATTCTTTGATGATGCTGGCCTAGATGGTGTCTAAAATTCTATACAGGATCCTAGATTTAGGACCAGAAGGAATGTCAGGTACCACGTAGCCCAGGCCTTCATCATTTTGTACAAAAACACATGGAGGCCCATAGAGTTTCAGCGATTTGCCCAAGGCCACAAAGTAAGAGCCAGAATGGACATTTGAAGCAGACTTCTCTGGTTCCAAACTAGCCCTCTGTCCTTTGCTGTAGGCTTTTATAATAAAAAAAAAGTAAAAAAAATAATAAAAGTCTTTTAGTTCTCAATGAAAATATCAGACTTGAACGATTGGTCACATCCTTTATATGAAGAATTGCGATTCCTTTGGCCGTTTTCTGATGCTGGATTAGCCTGGGGAGAATTCCAGGATGAGAAATTCAGCCTGGGCTCCCCAGTGTTCCCCCACTCCATTGCTCCATGCTTTTTGTCCCCACACGCTGAAATCTGGTCCATTTGGAGAATGTCCTTGGAGCCTGAGGAATAAAGGCATTATCTAATGTAGGGGAGGGCGCACACCTATAAAAATAGATGCATGTTGTGCGACCCGGTTTAAAGTGTGCCTTATTTTAAGTCAGAGCACATTCACTGGGGCTGCTTTTTAACTGGGCGACTCCCTGTACCCACTTCTATTTATATCGCCATTCTTCTAGTCAGTAACGGCACACGGGCCCCATAAAACAGGGCTGCCAGCGTGCGTTTATGATTCCAGGCGGGTCTTTTTGGCACGGCAGAATTTCAAACCCCCCCCAAAGGCCCTTCTCCCTCCCTCCTTTTCTCAACTCCCTTTCTCAAAGGGTCAGGGGTTCTGTGGACGTGCCTTTGTCAAACCCTGTCCTGCCTTCAAGGAGCATCTCTTTGTCAAGGGTGAAGCACCGTTCGACATGAAAGAGAGGATATCCAAGGTGTCCAAAGCCCCAAACGAGGAGAATTAGGCCAAAGGTTCCATCATCCTGCTTTCGTGTTTGACCCACGAGTATTCCTGTTTTAGCATATCTCGTCCCTTAGCAGCATTATAGCCCTGAGCGGAAACCCCCCAAAGAATGTCACATCAAGAAAGCAAAGCCAGCAGCTTTAAAGATTGAAGATGGAGAGGCTGAGTGGAATCTGTCGGTTTTCCCTTAATGTGACCAATACCCATTTCATTGTAAAAAGGAAGGGTTTCTGCTATTCCTTTTCTTGTCCTAAGATGATGGATCAGAACAGGAAAGAACTTTAGAGGTCTTTCAATACTAATGAAACAACTGAGACTCTGTGTGGTCAAATGACTTCCCTTATTTATAATTAAGGCACCATAAATTTAAAACTTGAAGGGACCTCAGATACCTTTTAGGCCAAACCTCTCCCTCCCTACTTTTAAAAATCAATATGGAAACAGAACCCATAAAACTAAGTGACTTGCCCAAGGTCACACAAGTAGTATCAGAGCATATAAGTAGATCTCGGGTTCCATAACTCCTAGCTTGGTTGTCCGTATGTGATGTGTAGGTATATGTGTGTGGTTTTAAGTGTGTGTGTAATAATTAAAATATTATTTTATATTTATTTATATATTATAAATAGTAGTAGTAGTAGTGTCTCAGTAACCAAGGATGACAATTGTCTTTGTGCGTTTTTGTACACAAAGACACTTGTGCATGAAGATTTAAGTGGAAAAGTCAATGCACAGAGATAGTCCCACTCTCTCGGTGTTGGAAGTCTGGGTCCATTGGCACGAAAAGTCGCTACACCTGGAGACTTCCTCAGCTGCACTGGATGGCTGTGTTGTCTTTTGTGCTCCAACACACCCTGAGCACTCCACAGTGCTTTGCTGCGTCGCCATCTCAGCCGTTGAACCTTCTTGTTGGTTTGTTCTGCCAAAACAGTCTTCACATGCTGGGTGAGCAAAGCCCTGGTTCACCAGGGGTCGACAACCCGATGGCTACCCTCACAAGGTTTAGCCGGCCTGTCGAAGCTGTTGCCTGGGGTGTGGCCGCTGCCGCATGCTAGCAGCTGCTGGGAGCCACAAGTGAGAGCTGGGTGTCAGGTGGGGGTCAGAGGCTGGAGAGCTGCCCTAAGAGGGCACGACAAGCCCTCTATACCAAAGATATTACTCCTCCCTGAGGACCCCATACACCCCTATATTATAAATATACTAAATATAAATATATATAAATAAAATTTAATGTATATAATTTAAATATATACAAATATATATTTAAATCCTTCTCTTCTGTCTTAGAATCAATATTTTGTACTGGTTCCAAGTCAAAAGAGTGGTACGAACTAGGCAATTGGGGTTAAGTGACTTGTTCAGGGTCAAACTGCCAGGAAGTATCTGAGGCCAAATTTGAACCCCAGTCAGTCTCCATCCATTGAACCACCTAGCTGCTTCTGTCTGTGATTAAAAATAATAGAATCTCGTACATTCTTTTTTCTTTCTGGAAATAAGTCATTTGGCTCCCACTTTCTTACCTGGGTCCCTCAGGACTTCCCACACATGAAAAAAATTCATGTAGAAAATGTCCCTCACCGTGTATGTGTGTGTGTGTGTGTAGAAATGTGAATTTTTCCTTTCCCTTGCCTTTTCCAACAGGTGTCACTATAATCCACCAGTCATGTGGAAATAAAATTAAAGCAGTAAGGAAGCTCTGGTATGTCCTTTTTAATGCCGACTAGTTAAGGTTTCAGGCAAGCACAAATACAGATGGCAAGAGGTGCTCGCATGTCTCAGATACAAGGAAAGATTCTGAGCCCTGCCTCGTTTTCCAAAGAGAATGCCATCCATCCATGGGCCCTCTCATCCAAAGTCTGGATAACGCAGAATGGAGAAAAGTGAATTCGAATTCCTGAGAGTTGAAAACTATTGAAATAAAAGAGAGAAGCTCCTTCGGGTCCAGGCTTGGTTCAGAATGTCCCACGTATATTCAGGGCTCCAATAAACGGCCCATCTCCTAACCCTTGGGCTTCGGCGGCCCAGGAGAATTGCAGAAACGTTTTTAAAAAGAGCAGACCTTGTGCCTTTGGCTTTATGCCTTTCTCTGTGTAGGGACATGAAAACCCACCTTGTTTGCTTGCCAACACTCTGGGTCGTCGGCTGCATCGAGTTACGGTTTTGAGCAGCTCCAGAGTCCCCCGCTCACGCATGCCGTGACAGATGCTTTCATGGCGGCTCCTCAGCAAACAAACAGGGCCACTATGTAGGGGCTGGCGGTCATCCCAGTGGCGCTGGGCTCCGGCCTCCAGTCTGGTGTTCCTTTCCTTTCCTTTTATGAAAGCTAAAGGGCTTGTGGGCTCCTTGCCCCGGGGCATTGTGTGCGGCTCTTTGATCTCTTACCCTTTGGAGCACAGGGTGTACCTGGGAGTTTTGTTCATTTCAGGTGAAGGGGAGTCAGTTTCTTACCTCCTTCCCTGGACACCAGTGCAATCATCATGGCCCTAGCTTTGGCTTCACCAATTCCCTTGTGATGAAGGACAACCATCATTGCCTTTGTTTGGTTCAAGAATATCATCAATTTAGAGACAAGAAACAAGTTAGGTGACCTCTAGGCCAAGCCCGTCATGGTACATTGATGGAAACAGATTCTTAGATGTGTGAGATGACCTATCTGTGATTGCAAGTGACAGAGTCAGAATTCGAACCCAATTCCTCTGACTCTATATCTAGTACTCATAGGATAGGATAATCAATTTGTAACTATACTAAATAATAAATAAATTAAAAAATAGATAGATAGATAAATAAATAAATAAATAAGATTAAGCCGAATTCCTTATTTTTTACACATCAAGACATGGAAGCATCTAAAAGGTTAAGTGATTTGTCCGGATTCACAAAGCTAGAATGTGCAGGAAGTGCCATTTGAGCCTGTGTATTTCTGACTTTTAAGGGGAGTATCTAGTAGAATGATGGAGAAACAAACACGCCTCCTCCAAATAGCCTATGGAATGGAAACTGCTTTAAAGGTTATAAAACATTGAAGAGCACTAAGTATGGAGTCAGGAAGATCCCTCTTCCTAATTTCAAACCTGGCCTCAGATACTAGCTGTGTGACTCTGAACGAGCCATTTAATTCTGTTTGCCTCAGTTTCCTCATCTGCAAAATGAGCTAGAGAAGAAAACAGCCAGCCACTCCAATATCTTTGCCAAGAAAACCCCAAATGGGGTCACAAGGAGTCAGAAATGACTGAAATTTGACTGAGCAGCAACAACAATGATCTTATCTTGTTCTCACAACAATCCTTGGACAGATATGGTTTAATTATACTCCTTTCTCAGATGAGAAAACTGAGGCCGACCCTCACCATATCCCGCTTCATTTTAGCCTGCAGCGTTGTATCCAGCACATAGTAAGTCTTTGCCAAATGATTGGGTCAGTAATATCTGTGGTGATTCTAGGATCACTTCAACGTTTTCTCATCACAATCTGAGGATTGGACTAGATGATCTTTCATGGCTGGCCTAGTTATGATCGTGGCCTCAGAGAGTTGGTCTTAATGGACAAGACAGACCCAACACCCCCTTGTAAGATGGGGGACATGTTGCTGTGAGCCGGGGGATGGGAGTTAGCTGTCCACATTTCTTGGAATTCTTGGAATTCTTGTGATGTTGTGAAAGAGTGAGCCATAGTGTAATGACTTCTGCGTCCTCAGCCTTTGGGGCTTTGGGCCGCCCCTCGCTTGGCTTTGGGGGGCTCTCTCTGTGATGCCAACAGCTCCATCCACGCACCGCTGCTCTGGCCTGGAAAGCTTCACTTTCCAGCCAGTCCCAACTCAGCGTAGCCCCCTAGTGCCATCTACTGGGTTTTTGCTGCTACCACTTCTCTTGGCTTCCTGGGGGGCCTCCTCTTCCCCCCATTTCAGGGAAAAGACCGCTACTTTTCCCCCTTCATCTTCCTTTAACGCCACTAAGCACTCTGTAGTTTTTCTTCACTGCATTAGGAATGAACTGAAGACTTTTGAGCGGGAGGTTGACAAATTAGTGTAGTTTACCCCAGAGATGCCCCCATTGCTTGGAATTTGAGAAGCTTTCCTACAGAGTAGTAAAAAGGGGTGGGATGGGAACAATTGGTCTAAATGGATCATTATCCATTTACAGTTTAATCCCTATTCTTCATGCCAGTTATTGGGTACTGGAACGAGATTTTTTACTTCCCTCCTTAAAAAGAACACATTTTCCAAGTATCCTAAGTGGGAGGCAGGAGGTAGGAAACATATACAAATAAAAGCAATTATCGTGCAGTCATTTCACTCATGTGCAACTCTTTGTGACCTCATTAGGGGTCTTCTTGGCAACGATGCTCGAGTGGCTTGTCACTTCCTTCTCCAGACCATTTTATAGTTGGGAAAACTGAGGCAAACTGGGTCAAGTGACTTGCCCAAGGTCACACAGTGAGTAGGTGTGTAAGGTCAGACTTGAACCCAGGAGAATGAACCTTCCTGACTCCAGACCCAGCAGTCTATAAACAGTTCCACTGAGCTGCCCCAATAAATGCAATAGGTTATACGTTTATGGGTGCAAGAGAATAAGAGTTAGTATTATAAGTTATTATTATTATATATTATTATATATAATATATATTATAACTTTTATAAGAGAATCCCTTAGATGTCTCTAAATGTCTCTAAATTAGATAAGAGAGTCTCAGGAGATGCTTTTCAGCTCCAGGCAGAGAGGGTTTCGTTTAGGGAAGGACCCTTTGCCCTGAAGAGAATTACTTTAATGGGTGTAGACGTAGAAGGAGCTTACTGGAACTTTGGAGATCAGCCTTTGAAAATGTACAGAAGGTAGAAATCACGCAAGGGGAGAGGACTCAAAGCGTTTTATATTTTATGAAGTGCCTTAGAAGGAAACTGGTGTCAAATAGAGTTGGGAAAGTTAATTGAAGTCCAGTTGTGGGAGCCATTAAATGCCAGCTGGGTAATGAGCTTTGTATTTTATCCTCCAGGCAGTGGGGAGCAACCAAAGATTTTTGAGCAAGACAGTGTCATGGTCAGGTCTCTATTCATTAGGGAGATACATTTGGAAACTCCACGATTGACGGATGCTAGAGTGGAAGAGCCTGTAGAGACCACTTAGAAGGGGACTTGCATAATCTCCTTTAGAGATGACAGTCTAAACTAGAGTGTTGACAGGGTAAGTGGGATGGAGGTTAGAGATACTGTCAAGATGGAATCAACATATCTTGGCATGTTGTTGGATGTGAGGGGGAGAACAAAGCCTTGGAAACAACTACAACATTCTGAACCTTTAAATTGGCTCAAATGACCTAATAATTGTAAAGCTCTTAGCACAGTGTCCGGCACATAGTAGGTGCTGTATAAATGTGTATTCCTCCTTCTAGAAGGTGCTGGTGGTAGAGATAATTAACAGTTGGAAATGTGAGATTGGAGGTTAGGCTTACAGTTAGGATTTAAAATAATAGTCTGGAGAGTCATTTTCATAGATGTAGTAACTCAAGTCCAAGGAGTGGTTAAGATTTCCAAGATGGAAGTAATAGAGAGAAAAGTGGGTTCATAGATTTATATTTGGAAAGGACCTTATGCGTCAGATTTAATGCTACAGTTCATTTAAACCAATCCCCTCATTATTCAGATCAGATTGGTGAAAAGACATGCCCCAAATCACAGAGTGGCAAATAGCTGGAATTAAATAACTAGAACACAAACTGAAATCATCTAGTTCCAAGTTCCTCAATCTCTTGTGTCGTGTGTGTGTGTGTGTGTGTGTGTGTGTGTGTGTGTGTGTGTGTGTGTGTCTCCAAGGCCAGACTTGAACCCAGGAGGATGAACCTTCCTGACTCTACACTGTAGACCCAGCACTCTATAAACAATTCCACCAAGCTGCCCCAATAATTTATATTAGAGGGCCACGGATGGATGGAAACTTGAGGGAATCTGCACTTGAGTTAGAGGACTAAGAAAAACTATCAAGGGAAACTGAGACAGTTAGAAGACATGTAGGAAAGGATCCAGAAAAGAGGAATCACAGGAAAGAATATTAAGAAAGAAGAAGATGTTCACATGGAAAAAATATTGTGCTAAGAAGCTTCAGAAAAGTATAGATTTCAGGAGGGAAAGCCATTCCATTTTATTAATTGTTTTTTGTTAAAATTAAAAGAGATGCACGTTTAACCTTTGAAGGGTTAGCTTGGGAAAGGGAACATTGGGGAATGAAATCAGATGAGTTTAACCTGAATGGTCATCATTCACTAGGACAGGAGAGTTTAGATGAGGGTTTCAGACAGAGGAAGGGATCCTAGAGGGGGAGTGATGCCAGGTCTTTAGGAGAGAGGTTCAAGGGGTGATTGATCCTGATGAATGTCCTTGGATGAACCAGGTTGGGAAGTTAGGGAGTCTGGGGTCCATTGAGAACACTTTGATGCTTAGCCCAAGCTATGGAGTTGACTGCCCTATGCAGTCATCACCCTCTTGAGACCTCATGAATCTATAATAATTATGAAAATAATATAGATGGGCATTCAAAATATCACCCTCGCTATCTTGGGCAAGCCCCTTTCTGTTTCTCATTTTCCTCCTTTATAGAATGAGGAGATTGAACTAGAAGACCTCTCGGGTCCCTTCCAGTTGTAAGTCTATGCTGGTTTGACCTTCTCCAGGCCTCAGTTATCTCATCTGTCAAATAAAGATATTTAATTATCTGGCTTCTCAGATCCCTCCCAGCTTTAAATATATGAATCTATGTGTCTGGTGGCTGGGTCGATTTGCCAAAAGGCCAGTGTCAGACAACTAGAGAACGTGTCTGGCTCAGACTTGAGTTTCTAGAGAGTGATTTAATCTCCAGACAAAGTGAAGGTGATGAGCTTTTGTCCCTGCCCCCCAGTTGGGAGTGCCTGGGTGCTGGATAGTCTAGATATGGCACTAACTACTATGAAAACCTAGTTTCTCCTTTGGAGCCCCAGACTTTATCTCTTTCCATGCCCATCGGCATGCCCCAGGCCCTGTCTTGGTCAGTCATATCATTTTTCAGTTGGCAAGCGCCATCTGCAACATCTGTCCACTGGGCCGGACGAATTCCACTTGGCTGCCTATCATTTTTTTTCCCCTCAAGGGACTTTCTGGATCAATTTGCATAAGATTATGCCAGGCCAGTGATTTCACAAAATAGAGTTTCACCAGCAGTCTTTATTGGTAAAACAACCAAAAGAGAGAGAGAGAGAGAGAGAGAGAGAGAGAGAGAGAGAGAGAGAGAGAGAGAGAGAGAGAGAGAGAGAGAGAGAGAGAGAGAGAGAAAGAATCTTAAAGAATCTTAAATGTTAACAAAAGCAATGGTTATTTAGCTGTGGTCACAAGATGTAAATAAAGATTATCGTAGCCAGGCCAAGAATTGTTTATTTCCTTCTTTTTTTATAAGGTAGAAGGAACAAGACTGTGGTTGGGCTGCTTACGTGGATCGCTGGAACGTTTGCTCTAAGGAGCATGGCAGGGCTGTAAGATAGACTGGTTTCCTTCTAAGTTGCTGCCTGGGCTGCTTTCTTTAGAGAGTCAGATTAACAATTCATATTAAAAAGGAGCTGAGAGATCATTGATTTAGGGCTAGAAGGGACTACAGAAATTATCCTAATTTCATGGACTTGGAAACTGAGGCTGAGAGAGGGTGTGATTTTTCCAGGGTCACATGCTGTTCAGTGTCTTTTATTTTTAACCTCAAGGCAAGTGCTCCATTACAAATGATGAGCTGGAAAGAAATAAAGAGATCCTATAGTCTGACCCCCTCATTTAATAGTTGGGGAAACTGAGATTCAGAATGTAACCTAAGCAATGTAATCATAGTGTTAGAGCAGGAAGAACATCTGAGTTTATGGAACTTCCTTAGGGGCAGTGGCTTGCCCAAGCATTTCTCTTTTTATAGCACAGTCAGAATTCAGACTGGGGTCCAATGAATCCAAATCTTGGGTTCTCTTTCCATTGAACCATGGTGGGTTGGACTCCTTGCTAACTAGAGTTCTTTCCTCATGGGACAGTGTATGTCTTCCATCCTGGCTGAAAGGGGCTTGGCTTTGTCAGTAGCTAAGATAGTCTAGGAGCGCCATTTTCCAAGTGTATAGAGTTAATCAAAACTTTATTAAGTGCCTACTTTGTGCCAGGCACTGTGCTAAATGCTAAGGATACAAAGTTTTGGCTTTTGAAGAGCTCTTAATCTAATGAGAGAGATGGTATGCAAAAAAACCACTTGGAGACAAATTCTCAATGGGATGAATCAGAAACAATCAGCAGAAGGAAAACATTTGAATTAAAGAGACTTTTGAAAGGTTCCTGGTTGAAGGTAGAACTTTATCAGAGACTTGAGGGAAGCTAGGTGTGAGAGGTGAGTCTAGAGCAAATAATAATATGGAAATAGGTCTTGATCAATGACACATGTAAAACCAAGTGGAATTGCTCATTGGCTACAGGAGGGGGTTGGGAGGAGGAGAGGGAAAGAACATGAACCATGTAACCATGGAAACATATTCTAAATCAATTAATTAAATAAAAATTGTCAAATAAATTTTTAAAAAGGAGTGAGAGAATTCCAGGCATTGGGAACAGTCAGTGAAAATATCCAGGGTTGAGTGGTAAAATGTATTGTCTGAGAAAAAGCTAGGAGGCCAGTGTCACTGCACTGCTGAGCAGGTGATACGATAAGAAAATGGGAATGATAGGGTAAAGGGTCGATTAAGAAGGTCTTTGACTTCCAAAGGTGGGCAGCTCGGTGGCACAGTAGATAAAGTGCCTGACCTGGAGTCAGGAGAACTCTCTGAGTGACCCTGGGCCAGTCACTTATTCATGTTTGCCTCAATTCCTCATCTGTAAGATGAGCTGGAGAGGGAAATGGCAAACCCCTCTAGTCTCTGTGCCAAGAAAACCTCAAGTGGGGTCATGACGAGTCAGACACGACCAAAACAACTGAAAGAAACAGAAACAACTGAATAAAATAATTAACCTCCAAATATAGGATTCTATATTTGTTCCAGGAAGTGATAGGAGCCCCTGGAATTGATTAAATAGGGGCTGAGGGTGAGGGGTGACAAGAATTATATCTTTGGAAGATCCCTTTCCCAGATCAGTAGTGAATGGACTGGATTGAGGAGAGACTTGAGACAGGCAGACCCACCAGAAGGCTGCTGCAGCAGTCCAGGTAGGAAGAGATGAGAGCCTACAATAAAGCAGTGTCAGAGGCTAAAAGGACAGAAGAGGGGACCAGGCTAGGAGACGGAGAACATCTGATACTATGGATGGGCTAGACTAGTTCTATAGCCTCCTGCCCCCTCATTCACCCTCAGCCAGTGTTTCTCAGGGATTCCACACTGAGCTTGCCTGGGAAATGTTGGCTGCCCTAAAGCCTGCTGGCCGAAGAAGATAAAAGACTGATCTAGGGATAAGGGGAGCCTTGTAGGCGCATGGCCCCAGTCAGTGGGGTGCCACTAACTTCATTGCCTCCTCTCTTCCCCTTCTGAATAAATGAAAAATCTGGCTTCCTTGAAGACTTCTTGTGCTGATTCATGCATATGGCTTCACTCCGTTCCCTTGATCTTCACAGGGATGCTTGTAAATGTTGCATAGTCTGAGTTGTCTGGAGGGGAAATAAGGAACTCAGGTTAAAAACCCCATTAGAAGGGAGTAGATCATTGAATGTTGGAGTAGGAAGGGACTTCAGAAGTCCTGGAGTCTACCACCTCTCACTTTTTTGAGAGGAGGAAACAAAGACACGAGGACCCTGGCAGGTAATGGAAGGTAATGGATCCCTCTACTGAATGTCACCATCTCAGGATCCCTGATTGGAGCTGCAATTGACTATAGGAGTCAGCTAACCCATATTGTCTTTTTATAGACACAATATTGTCTGCTTTTTTTGTTAAAGAAATCAGGGAAGGGAGGTCACCTACCAGCCAGTCATCTTTGATCCTAAACCCTTCTTCTTTAAGAGACTGTCCCCCTTCTTTTGCTGTCCTTGAACCCTGTTTGGAAATTATTGGGCTGTTGTCAGTTGGGACTTAGTATTTCTATATTATATTGATTTTTGTTATATTAGAATTGGATCTCTTTCCATTATTCCAATCCATTTAGTACTTATTTTCTTACCATGTACCCATTCTGTAGGCTTGGCATAGTCCCCTGCTGAGAATATTTTCCTCTTGGGAATCCTCATGGGAAAAGTACAGGACCTATTATTTAGACTGCTCATCGAAGAAGTATTTGTGAAGAGAGCTTTGTCTCAGGCACTATGCTAGGTACCACGGTTGCTAAGGCAAAAATGAGAGAGTCTCAGCTCTTAGAGGATTTATATTCTATCGGGGAGATAGGATGCCCATTAAAAAGAAATAGAAAATAGAATTTGGAAATAAGAAATAGAATAAGAAATGGAGCAAGAAATAGTATAAGAAAATAAATACAAGTTAAATTTTAGGGTGGTTTTAAAGGAATAGAGTATCAAGAAATGCTTCGTATTGAATGTGGACTTTGAACTGAGCCTGGAAGGAAATTAAGGATTCTAAGAGGCAAGGGTGAGAAGAGAGTGCATTTCAGGCAAAGGCAAAGACACATTGGTGAGAGATGGAGTTGCATGTGGGAAAAAGAGCAAGAAGATCAATATGGTGGGGCCAGAGTGCTTGATGGGGGAATACTGTGTAAGAAGACTGGGAAGGCTAAGTGGAACCAAGTTGAGAGGAGCCATCTGATCTCTGGCCATGGAAATGAACTGGATGAAGGCAATTGAGGATGCTGCCTTGTGTCTCCCTAACCCTTGAACCTCAGTTTCCTTATTAGACAGATGAGGGCAGGGGACTGAATAGATGACTTCTAAGGCCTCTTTTACCTCTGAGTCTAGGATCCTATAAGTCTCTTACCTATGTTCTGTTCACAATACTGCACCTGAATTTCTGGGTGATACTAACCCTTCTTAGAGTATCACTTTACTAATTTCATAATCTAAAATGGAGGAATTTAGCTCTTAGTTAGATCTAGAATACATAAAGGTAAAAAAGAAAGGGCAGAAGTGAAGATGTACTGAATAACTAAATCTATTTAATGAGTCTGGGGATAATTTAAAGATTTTTGTCAGGTCACAGGATCATAAAATTAGAGTTAGTTCTAGATCTGAGAAGAAGAAGCCACCAGAGGTGATTTGATTTCTTTGAGGCCACATAGGTAGGAAGGGACAGAGCCCTGATTTGGACCCAGTTCCAAAGAATCCTCCAATGCCACATGAAATTTCTTTTCTCCCAATTCTGGGAATTAGGGAGAAATAAGGGCATGAGTGTAAGGAAGCTCCTTTTAAGTAACAAAACGCCTATCTCAATCTAAGCCCAATTTTAAGTCACAAGAGGTAAGCGACAATTTGGTGTGAAGGTGAGATCTTTGCGAGTCTTTATCGAGTTTCTTTTGAATTCTGACTAAAGGAGGTCAGATTCTTCTGAGATTCTAGAAGGGTCTGGTAACAGATGAGGAAAGTAAAGTGAGACCCCAGCAGATTTCGCCACAAAATTGCCACTTACTCATGCCCTGAAAGTCTAAGGGTTCTGGCTGCTGTGGGATCTTGGATTGAGTCTTCTTCATTTGTATGCTTGAAGTTCAATACTTTTGGCTTGGATGTGAACTCATCTCTGGGAGCAGGAAACCTTCCCCCCCCCCCCCCAACTTCCTCTGTGGCAAAGAGAAGTTAAAGGAACACCTCAGACTATATAAATTCTGTAAGGAATCTTGCTCCAGTTATTCCTTGTACTCACTGGAATGGCAGGAATTGCCTTTGCCAGCAAGATATAGTCCCAAAGGATTAGGGATCCTGACCTCCCTCAACCAAAACCATGAGCTGTTGGACCTTCCCTGTAAATCTAAATCTAAGGATCAAGTTGCTTCATTAAAATCCATTTGAAGAAAACATATCCCATGGCCAGTCAAAGGTAGCACGTGCCACTCTGGAGAAGAACTGAGGCCAAGCAAAGTAATCTGGGTAGGGGCTAGGTTGCTCACAAGATGGGTACACCCTGACCTTCTAATCGATTTAAAGCTAAAAGGGGCCTCAGAATCTGTCTAATCCAGCCGCACGTTTCCTTATACAATTTATATTCATATTCTCCACACCTAGCATGGTGCCTGATACACAGTAGGGACTTAATAGAATTAAAGAAGACAGTTTAAAGAAGATTTGCATTGACCCCTTCTTTTATTATTATTATTAATTTTTTAAAATTTTAATAGATTTTCACACAAATTTTTTAAAATTTTAATAGATTTACACACAATTAAAAAAAATTAATAGATTTTCACATGATTTTTTAAAATTTTAATAATTTTCACACAACTGAAAAATTTAACTGATTTTTCACACAAAATTTTTAAATTTTAATAGATTTTCACACAATTAAAAAAATGTTAATAGATTTTCACACAAATTTTCCAAAGTTATAGGATCTATATATCGTCTTTCCTTTTCCACTCCCAGCAGTAACAAACCCGTTCATTTTACATAGCAGGAATCTGAGCTGAAAAGATGAGACAATAATTGTAAAATGCTTAGCCCAGGGCCTGGTATGCAGTAAGAGCTTAATAAATATCAGCTGTTATTATTTATTATTATTAGGAGCCAGTTAGGAGACTGACAGCGCCAGTGTCTTTTCTACTGACTCCTAATTCCCCAGGAAACATTTATTAAGCCCTTATTGTGCGCCACACGATAAAAGTCCAATGCCAATGACCATTCCCGAAATGATCAATGCTGTAACACCGTGTATTGGGGCAGAGAAGGAATAAAGTGTCTCCTGTATAACATTGTTGCTGGGAGCCTGGCTTGGCCCTCATAGCATTATTTCACCCAACAACATGATGCTTTCCTAGGACTGCATAGTTGGCGAGGAGGGGCTGGGTCTACAGAGGAGCTTGCATCCCGAGGCCCCCTGAATCCATTATCTACAAGCAGTTTTCAAATGGGAAGCATTTAAATGGACTTCCCTGTGGGACCGGGGCACTCTTCCACAGAGCATCCTTGATGCACCACAATTTCGGAGTCTCAGAGAAGAGTGCTAGAACGCTTTGAAATTGCAGGGGAGATGTAGGGGGGGAGATGGTAATTATCCATATGGGCCCCCGTTCCTGTTTTTATCTCTCTCCTGAGTTAATGCAATTCACCTTAAGCTATCCCGGCGTGCCTCCCAGAGAACCTCTCCCATAAAGCGCCTCTTTGATTATTCCCAGTTGTCAGAAAGCTCTTTCTGAGGCACATGTGTTCCTGGGTACGGGGAGATAAATTCTGAGCAGATGGAAAGGTTTTAGACTGCAATCTATACGGGAACAGCAGCGGCTGTCCTCGGCCTCACAGGCCCAACAGGAAGTATCTCGCCGCTGCATTGCAGATGGTTGAGGAATGTGGGGTTTGATCTTTCCTGGAACCTTTTGGACCCCTGTTTAGGGAAACAAATTTTGTCGGTTGGGCCTGTTCTTCATGGGAGCCCCACACTGGCTTGGGATGAGTTTCTGAGTTGTGGCCCCGATTGGAAGGGACTCTTGGAGGATGGAGAGGCAGAGATGTTCCCCATCCTCGAGGTTACCTGGGTGGCCAGAGGGGTTCATCAGGCCCGTGTAATTGACTGGAATTAATAGCAGGGCAAACTTCTTAGAGAGTTTGTGGGGGAAAGAGCCAGTTTGGTCATATAGCTAATATATAGCCGAGATGAGAGTCAAAGTCAGAACCTCTAACTCCAAATTCAGTGTTCTTTCCATTAAATGGCTATGTATTGGGGCCAGCTGGGTAGCTCAGTGGATTGAAAGCCAGGCCCAGAGATGGGAGACCCTGGGTTCAAATCTGGCCTCAGACAGTTCCCAGCTGTGTAACCCAGAGTGAGTCACTTCACCTCCACTGCCTAGCCCTTACCACTCTTCTGCCTTGGAATCAAAGTATAGATTCCAAGATGGAAATTAAGGGTTTTAAAAAAAATAAATGGCTACGTATTTGAGTGGTCTGCAGGTGAGATTGGGGCAGTGCATTAGGCCTGAAGTCAGGAAGATCTGAATTTTAATGCAAACTCAGACACTAGCTATCTGACTACACAAGTCACTTAATCTGTTTTGCTCAGTTTCCTCATCTGTAAAATGAGCTGGAAAAGAAACGAGCAAAGTACCCCAGTATCTTTACCAAGAATAACCCCAAATGCAGTCCTGAGAAGTCAGATATAACCGAAAAGACCACCATCAAAAAAAGAATGGATTGGACCCAAGGTGGGTAGATATTTGGCTAAGAAGAGCATTCACCCCTCTCCTGCCTCTAAGTTATTACTCTACAGGCTAATCTTTGATTTGAAGGGAGAAAAATAGGAGTAGGTAACTGGGACAATGAAGTCTCTTCACCAAGAACAAGATTCTCAGAGTCTGACCATCTTAGTTACATTGCAGTGATGGGTTCTCTTGCCTAGTATTTGATTGACCTGATTAGCGTCTCTTTTCTGAAATCATGTTATTTTTTTCCTTGAAGGAATTTTATTTTATTTTAAACATTATTTTATTTGGTCATTTTCAGACATTATTTATTAGAAACAAAAATCACCTTTTTCCCCTCCCCCCTCTCCCCACCCCTCCCATTGAAGGAATTTTTTAAAAGGTTCTTATATATATAAATGTAATTTTCGGAATAGAATGTAAACTTCTTGAGGTCAGGAACTACTTTAGTTTGCATTTGTATTTCTAGCATGTAGCATGATGGCCAGCACATAATAGGCGATTGGCTAATAAATGTTTGATTGACTTCTATGATAGAGGAATGATCCAGAGACATTTATCATCTACTTTTCCTCCATTATACCCAAACCAACCCTCTAATACACTTCATAATTTCATTTAGGCCTTTCCATGTTTATTTTTTTTTAATTAACCTGCTCTCCATTTCTTACTGCATAGTAGTATTCCATCACAATCAGATGCCATAACTTGTTTAGCCATTCACCATTTATTCCTAGATCCTCATTGCTGGCATTGAAACTACAGAATGAACCAGGCTAGTCTACTCTTTTTGTTTGTTTGTTTCCCCCCTAAATGGTTGTCAAAGAAAAATTAAATAGAATTGCACCCCCCAATCATCATTAGTATTGGGTGAAAACCTTACTGTTTTTTTATATTTGTGTTTTGCTTGTGGCCATTGACCTTTTGTTTTAACTTTTTTTAACCCTGACCTTCTATCTTAGAATCAATACTGTATATTGGTTCCAAGGCAGAAGAGTAGTAAAGACAAGGTAATGGAAAATTAAGTGAGTTGTCCAGGCTTGGAAGTGTCTGAGGTCACATTTGAACCCAGGACTTCCCACCTCTAGGCTTGGCTCTCAATTTCCTGAGCCACCTTGCTGTGACCTAACTTGTTCTTTATATCCATGGTGCTAGCCCTCTAGGGTTTAGAATGCAGGGTATTTGTTTTCAGTCATCATTTTGACCAATTGAGAATGTTCTGCTCCCTCTTTAATTTCAGCAGTGGGAGCTAGCTCTGCCTGTATTTCAAGTGCTACCCCAGAAGTCAAGTGAGTTGAATTGTGGTCGCCTGCCGCCTCGGCACTGGCTGTGTCTTCCGTGATTCAAGATGCGATTTATGCTTTCTGTATGACTTCCTGCGTGACAAGAGTCACAACAGAACTGTTCCGTGACTCCTGCCTAACTCTATCAATCAGTCAGACCTGGGAAAATCAGTTTACATATGTCAACAATTTAATCTTTTAATGTACTTGCCCACGGAACACTGATGTGTGCATTATTTTCTGTGTTTACAGGCAGGGAAAGCTGTGATTGTCAAGGGGATGGATTTATGCCCATCATTAGAGACCATATGCATATTTCATTTTCTGCTGGCCCCATATATTCAAGCCTGCATTTACCCCTGGATGAGTGGGGACACACACATGCACACACACACGTGTGTGCATAGGTGTGTGCTTGTACTTGCCTCTTTACAATATTCACTTGTATTGATCAGAAGCAGCAGATTCATGGAGAATTAGACACACCAAAGCATTTATTTCCATTGTCCACCATGGGGTAGAGTCATTTATCACAAGTTCTCTTCTTAACCAAAAAAAGTTTAAATGTGAGGTGTTCAAGCACACTGGATAGTCGACCAACCTTTGAGATGATGGTACAACTAAGGCTGTGCCAGCGGATGGGTTAAAACTACTCACTCAATTTCCACCCCACAGCCGCTATATTTTTGATGCCATCTGGGCAATAATCAGTTTTACGTATTTTTAAATGAATCCAAATTAACTCATTGGTTAAGCACCTTCAGAATTTTATTTCCTGCTTTGCTTATCTCTGCCTATTTCCATGCCATGATCACCTGCAAATAAAAGAAAGAGCTTTGGGCTTGTTTTACGTGTTTAGATTTCTCTGGGTGCATTTGTGTCTCTGCATCAGGACCAAGTGGAAAAAATGTTATGGTTTTGGAAGAGGGAGCCAACATCTCATTAATTCAAATCTTGGGTGATATTAAGCTTGAAGGAACATCAAATAGCTGGAGAGAGAAAAGAATTGAAATTACCAGCTCCCTCTCTTGTGTACAATTAGACTGCATTTTTTCTTTATGGATATATATGTGCATGCTAGTCTCTCTTCTTCTTCCCTTCTGCAATATAAATTCCTTGATGGATGGATTTATTTTATTGTAAAAAATTATATACCGAGGGCCCAAGCATTGTGTCTGGCCAATAGAAAGTGATCGGTTAGAATGGAAACACCTTGAGAGTAAGAATTATTCCCTTCTTTCTATTTATTTCCCTGGTGCCTAGCTCAAGGAATGGTATGTAGTACATAATGGTACATAACGCAGTATAGAGAATGGTACATAGTAGGAGCTTAAGAAATGCTCGTTTGTTATATTCCTCGAGAGAAGGGATTATTTCTGTTTTTTTGTATTCATAACTCCAGTGCCTTGTGTGTTTGGCATATCCTAGCTAGGTGGCTCAGGCCTGGAATCAGGAAGATACGAGTTCAAATAGGAGCTCAGGGGACAGCTAGTAGGCTCAGTGGATACAGTGCCAGGTCTGATGATGAGAACCAAATGTGATCTTAGGGTTAGGGTTAGGCTTAGGGTTATGTCCCTGGACAAGCCACTTAACCCCTATTACCTAGTCCTCATTGATCTTCTGCTTTAGAAACAATACGCAGCATTGATTCTAAGATAGAAGGTAAGAGTTAAAACATATCTGGCCATGGTTATTTCCTAGCTGTGTAATCCTGGGCAAGTCATTTATTCTGTTTGCCTCCGTTTCCTCATCTGTAAAGTGAACTGAAGAAGGAATGGCAAACTGCTTTTATATCTTTGCTAAGAAAATCCCAAGTGGGGTCATGCAGAGTCAGAAACAATGAATCGACTCAATAATAACCAGTGCTTAATAAATATTGTTTGATTAGTGGAAGCGGTGCCAGATATATGGAAGTCATAGATTTTAGGAGAATTAAAATTCTTCTCACTCTTCCTCCTCCCCCTTTCCTTTATCTCTAGCTCCCTTTCTGGCATTTTCTCTGTCTTTCCTGACCAAATGCATTTTACCCATTGAATATTGGATGCATTGATTAGGGAATGGTAGATATCAGAATGAAACTGAAGAGATGACAGGCTACAGGAGAAGGACATAATGCTCAATTATCAGTGAAAACATTTATACTAATTAGTGGCATGAAAGTGCTACTTAACAATTAATTAAAATAACTGAAGTATGTGTCAGAATTGGTAAGGATGTGATTCAGAAATTCAGTTAACATTTAGAATCATGGAGTTTTAGCGCTAGAAAGCCATCAATTGGTGCAACCCAAGTTGTCCCATAATCTCAAAGGTGTGTTGACTATTCAGGGTCCTGGAATACCTAAAGTTTAAACTTCTCCAATTAAGAAGAAATCTTGTGAGAAATGATTCTACCCCATGGTGGTCAATGGAAATAAATACTTTGATGTGGCTAATTCTCCATTAATTTACTGCTTTTTGGTCAATAGAAGCGATAATGTAGTCCTACCACCTTTCATTTATCAGTAAGGAAGAGAAAGCCAAACCAATTGGGATCAATCAATCCATCAATAAATGTTTAGTAAGCACCCATTTGGTGTCAGACATTACGGTTGGTGGTGAGGAATTAAAAGGAAAGACAAATATAATCTCAGTACACAAGGGGCTTACATTCTCTCAGGTCACACTGATGGTGTCAGAGGTGGAACTTGAACCTGGGTCTTCATTCCCTTCTCATTTGCCATCTTTCTTCTGTGGCACACTGATCCTCAAGGATATATTCATGCTTGATGAAATGCAACTTGAAAGGGCCTGATAGTCTATAATGTCCTTCCTCTATCTCCCAGGTCAATGATCTGGCATCCTCTACTTTGGTTTTCTCCTTCTTTAGACATTACTCTTTATGATTAAAAAAATTGAATTGTTATTGCTGTCTTCTCTTTATGCACCACCTGCATTTCTAAGTGTATTCCTCTTTCCCTTCTTACCTTAACAGCCTTCTCCTAATAAAGAATAAAAAGAGAGGAAAAATAGTTCTTCAAAACTATTGAAAAATATGAAAAATAAAAACTTAATTTATAAAAGTAAAAACTAACAAAGATTACAAGAAAATCAGGTATCCTATCAACATTCCACATCCAAAGTCCAGAATGGCTCTCTTCTGCGATATTTTTATTCCCTAAACCTTCTCTGAGTTTCCCTGATCTAACTGATTAGCTCCTCCAGATACTTGACTCTGGCTATTGCTAGGCTCATGAAAGGCACTGGGTGGGAGCTCATTGGCCCCATCTGGAAGAGAACAGACATGATTTCAAGGAACAAGCAGGAATGGTATTAATATCAACTCATTTTCATTGCTTATTTGGTTCATGTTATTTGGGGGAAATGAAATGGCAAACCAATCCAGTATCTTTGCCAAGAAAACCTCTAAATGGGGTCTTAAAGAATCAGACAGGACTGAAAAATGACTGAATGACAAACAGCTACAACAAAGTATTTGGGAAGTTATATATATATATATATATATATATATATATATATATATATATATATATACACATATATATACTTAAAGTTCTGGAAATTTTTATTTAATTAATTAATTTAGAATATTTTCCCATAGTTCCATGATTCATGTTCTTTTCTTGCCTTCTCCCAAACCCACTTCCTGTAGCTGACACGCAATTCCTCTGGGTTTTACATGTGTCATTAATCAAGTCCTCTTTCCATATTATTGATAAAGTATTTGGGAAGTTGCAAAGCTTCTCTGGAAAGCTCAGAGAAGAACCAAAAGGCATATTCATGGGGCATGAATCAGATTCGACATGGTACAATGAACAGCTCCCTCTGATCCAACTGGAAAACCTGGGTTTGAATCATGGTGCTGCTGCCATCTCACTGTGGGGCCATCTGCCGGTCACTTCACTTGGCTTCACAGGACTGTAGTGTCCTTCTTTTTAAAGCAAATGTCTTTGCAAATAGGAGAAAACCAAAAGCCGCCGCTGCCACCAAATGAAAATGGATTAGTATGTACTTCCAGGGTGGATACTTCATCCTGCCTAAGGAAGAGAAGTAAGGATGCCTCTCCTTCTTTACCTAGTCATGGGCGACTAAATATGGAGCCTTGGAGGCTTAGTTGATTTTGCTGAAGTGATTTTAATCCTCTTCTCTATTTTAATCTGTATTTCAAGGGATGACTTTCTATGTGAGGGAGAGGAAAGAATATATTGGAAAATGATGGTGATGTTAAAGCAAAAAATATCAATATAAATAAAAACTAAACTAAAGCGATGAGCTTGGCTTAGGTGACCCCCATGTTTCTTTCAGCTCTGACATGCTATGTGGAGCAAGGAGGGGAACCCTAGCTTAGTCAGGTTGGTATTGAAAGCCACACGAGTTTTCTGAGCTGCCATTTAGGAATGAAGGAGTAAATGAATGGATGAGTAAATTAATATTGTTGAGTTTTTGATGGATGCTTAGTATACATATACACACGCTTTAACAGCACCGAAGACTGCAAAATATTGTTAATTACCCCAACAGTAAATCATTTTAGTATTTATCCAGATTCCAGCCAACTTTCACACTGTCAATCAACAACCATTTGTTCAGTGCCTCTTATGTGCTAGTCACTGTGTTAAAAAAAACACACCATAAAATACATAAGATCATCAAGGAAACTAATTCCATTGAAAATTATTATAAACATATATAAAAATAAATTGAGAAACCCCAAGACAAGAACTTCTAATCTAGTCCAACCTCCCATCCTCTCATTTTACTGAGGAAGAAACTGATTTCCAGAAATGTTTAGTGACCTTTCCAGAGTCACTGCAGATTTGGCAGAGCCAAAATTCCAATCCCAATCCTAAGCCTGGTGATCTGAATATATAAGAATTCCAATTGGTTAGACATGAGAGGAAAACCGTGTAGGGTCTTTTCTTTGAAAATATTCCTGTTGTAATCTGAAGAGTAACACATATGTACACACGGGCTTCTTCACTAGTTCTGACTTTCTTTGGGATGATATGAAAAATGTTTGCTGGAGAAATTCCACAGAAAGCTCTCAGTCTACAAATATTAAATACCTAATATGTGCTATTTAAAAATGAAGACTGATTTCTTTCTTAGGCAGTTATTCAGCTATTATTCATTAAGCAACTATACTAACCTGTACATGGATAAGAAAAAATGTTCCTGGACCAAGGAAAAAGGTTGATTATAGAAATATATAGAGTAAGAGATAGAAGGTATCTGAAGCTATCCGCTCCACTCCTCTAATTTTACAGGTAAAGAAAATGAGTTTACAGAGGTCAAATGATTTGCCCAGTGTCACATACGTAATAAATAGAAGAGCTGAGAATTAATTAATTAGTTAATTTGTTTGTTTGTTTGTTTATTTTGGAGTCAATGCTTAACTCCAAGGCAGAGGAGAGTGGTAAGGGCTAGGCAACGGGGGTTAAGTGACTTCCCCAGGGTCACACAGCTGGGAAGTATCTGAGGCCAGATTTGAACCCAGGACTTCCTATCTCTAGGCCTAACTCTCTATCCACTGAGGCACCCACCTGACCCCAAGAGTTGAGAATTTAAACCAAGATCCCAAATCCAGACCTTGTTTCCCTAAACAATAGACCTTGGTCTCATCTAAATCTGGAGATGACTTCAGCCCGCTAAGCTGAGTTAAAAGGACCCAATTTTGGTGCAAAATATTTCTAATTGAGGGTGCTAGGAATTCTACATGAGTGCTAAATTGTGAATTCATCATCCCTGGAAATCAAGAAGGTTACGCACATTTTGGTGGAGTGTCTTGGGGGGAAGCATATATCACTTCCCAGTAAATGTCTTTATTTTCAATTTTTGGATGGAAAATCTTCTTTCAATACTACAAAGGACCCTTCATTCTGCAGTCCTGTCATTAAATTGACTATTACTGTGAGGGAAACATATGACAACTTTTCATTTCTCTTGGAAGAGTCCTTAATATTGGGAATCTTGACTTGAGTAGGACGTCCTGCATTTACTGCACCTCAATTAGATTTTCCCTTTTATTAGTCAATTAGCATTTAGTACTAGTAGTCTCTCAGTAACCGAGAATGACGATTGTCTTTGTGCGCTTTCATCTATGATAGATGAGTGTGCACAAAGATGCTTGTGCATGAAGGAGATTTAAGTGGAAAAGTCGATGCACAGAGACAGTCCCACTCTCTCGGCGTTGGAAGCCTGGGTCCAGTGGCACGAAAAGTCGTTACACCTGGAGACTTCCTCAGCTGCACTGGATGGCCGTGTTGTCCTTTGTGCTCCAACACGCCCTGAGCACTCCACAGTGCTTTGCTGCGTCGCCATCTCAGCCGTTGAACCTTCTTATTGGTTAGCATTTATAAAGCCCTTAATTTTTGTCAGGAATTGTTGAGGGGATCAAAAAAGAGCAAAACATGGTCACTGTCCTCTCGGAGCTCCTCGTCTAATGAAAGTGATAGGGATGGCTAACACACAAACAATTCCATTTACATAAGATCCAGAGGAGATCCATTGGAGAATATCAGCAGAGACGAGGGGGAGATGCTTCTTTTAGAAGATCAGAGTTGAGTTGGGAGTTGAAGGCAGCCACAGAATCCAGAAGATGGAGAAGAGGAAGGAAGAATTCCAGGTTTGGGGGTTTGATTATTCCATCGGAGCCCCCAAAGCAAGCAGTGTAATCTCCAGCGGCCAAGCAGAGGCCCTGGCTTCACATGACCGTGTGTCTGATTCTCCTCAGCACTGTCTTTCCCATTGTTTTTTGGCCATGTGTTCATGATTATGTAGAATTTCTCTCTGTGCTGTCTGGCCTAGTCTATTTCTCACCAAAGGCTATGACAGCTGGTCCAAAGGAAACTCTCTCACATTGCGGTCATGTAGAATGCATGCCAAAGTTTTTTAACATGTTTTCTTCCTCCTCCTCCTTTTTCACTTGTTTGTTTGAGCAGTTGAATACAGAGCATAAAAATCTGGCAAGCGGCGTGGCTGACAGTCGTCAGAAAAGATCTCTTTAATGTGCAGATCCCCCACCCCCCGCTTTTTTTTTGCCTTTTTAAAAAAGAAATCATTTCCAGACACCCCCGTTCACTTCCTATTTTCATGGGATTCATGATGGGGAGCCGCCTTTGAAGCTTTTCTCCCCATCCCCACCCCCACTTCATTCTCCCACTCAGCCTTCAATAGGTCTGCTAAGGGCTTGGAGACTGTTTCCCCATCACATTGTCTTCTCCCCATTCCCCAAACTCAATTGTGGTTTCCTTTTAAATGGGGAACATGGAAGGCGAAGGAATCTTGTACAGCAATCGTGTTAGGAATGACGCCCTTTAAGTCTTAGCAGCAGCCCTGAGTCATCTCAGCCAGTGTAGGAGATAAACAAGCAGGGCCATGATTCTGTTCTCAGGCCCACTCCAGCCAACCACAACCCAAAGCCCGGCAAGGCCCTTCTAAGAGTGAGCCATAAAACTCACTGAGTCCCACTTGGACAAATAACACTTGTCAAACGAAAATGATATTGTTTTGTCCCTACTTGTTTATTCTGCCCAAATCCCTCCTCCTTCCTCCCTCTCCCTACCACACTTACACACTCTCACACACTCATACATACACACTCACACATATACTCTCACATACTCTCATACATACACACTCATACACTCTTTCACACTCACATACTCATACACACTCACACATTCACACATACACTCACATTCATACACACTCACATACTTACACACACAGATACACACAGACACTCATTCTCTCTCACACATACACTCACTCACACACTTACATATATACTCTCACTCACACACACTCACACATACACTCACTCACACACTCTCATACATACACACTCACACACACACTCATATACTCATACACACACTCACACATTCACACATACACACACACTCACATACACACACACTCACATACACACACAGATACACACAGATACTCATTCTCTCTCTCTCACACACACACATTCACACATACACACACACTCACTCATACTCACATTCATACACACTCACATACTCACACACACAGATATACACAGACACTCATTCTCTCTCTCTCTCTCTCTCTCTCTCTCTCTCTCTCTCTCTCTCTCTCTCTCTCTCTCTCTCACACACACACACACACACACACACACACACACTCCGAATCTGGTTTCACATGGTCTCTGCCTCATAGGTAGTGACTCTATAATCTAGCAGATTTCTCTGCCAGCCCAGAATGCCACTTATTAGGAAATCTTATATCCAGGACTCAGCCAGCTAAAAGCAATCCAGATGCATTCCCTTTTTGTCATGTTTTCCAGTGAAACATCCTAATAGGCTGCATCATCATCCAAACCTAATGGTCATCTGAGGTGCCCTGAGGGGCGTTATGTCTTCCCAATGACTTAGCTTGACTGGTAGCTCGAATCCTCCACCTCGGAGGACATCAACAGTCGAGCATCCATCAGCGGGAACATCGCTTTTGCATATGGAATGAGGAATGAAAACTTCCTGCCATATTGCTGTGCGTCTTGACAGCTCTACAACCAGAAATGTGTAAGAAATTGGCACTTTAGACCACAGATGGTTGGTGATGTTTGCCATACCTGAATACATTAAGAGCAGTGAAGGGAGGAGAAGCACACCTGTGCTTCAAAGACTTGGAGCAACATCAGGGAGGACCGACATATTATTTAATGCATCCATGTGAAATGTACCTTCCCGTGGGCTTTGGGGCATCTCAGGAAGTCAATCTTTGTCGAATCAGTTGCCTGAGAACTCCCTGTGCTTACAGGCTGTGAAGGGTCACATTCCTATTCATGCAAGACAGGAATAGAACACCAAGATGAATGGTGCCGCTTGTCCTGATGCCTATTCAGTACACAGAATGTTACTTTTTTTTTCTCCTCTCTTCTTTTTTATTTCTTGGAGTATGATACTGGTTTTTATAGAATAATTCTGGGATTTTGCCATTTTTCTTTCTTTATTCAAATTATTTAGGGTAAGGATTCTTATTTTTTGTTTTTGGCCTACTCTCCTTAGTCACTCTTCAGAAGCCTATGGACCCCTTCTTGGAATAAATATATTTTTTTTTTTTGGTAACCCTTACCTTCTATCTTAGAATCAATACCATGTATTGGTTCTAAGGCAGAAGAGTAGTAGGGGCTAGGCAATTGGCAATAACAAACTTGCCCAGACAGCTAGTATGTGAGATGAAATTAAAATATGTAATTCTCAAAGAAAAATATTTAGCTTGCCCCCTCATCCCAATATGCTTTGGGAAGAGGCGCCCAGTTGGCACCCCATTTAAGAGGGAGGTGTGTGTGAAACAGATTCTGTGGCTTTCCCAGAGAAATGTCTGAGGCCAAATTTGAACCCAGAACTTCCCATCTGTAGGCCTGGCTCTCTATCCACTGAGCCGTCTAGCTGCCACTGCCTATCTCTATCTCTATCCATATCTATCTATATATCTCTATATATTTACCTCTATTCTTAATGGAAGAAAATGGTCTATTTCTATCAGAAATGAGCAAAAAATATTTTTTCCTATACAAATTCACCTAATTCATGAAATCCTCAGACTCCTGTGGACCCCAAGTTAAGATCTCCTGGTCCGGGATCATTTCCCATCATTTCCGGGGAGTATTTTGAGCTCCACAAATTTCCTTTTCATTGCATTCCCCAGTCAGGTTCCACAGACTGGCCTCATTGCTGTGCCCATAATCCCTCCAGAACACACACTATCAGAACAGGTGTCTGATTTGTCCTTGAATTCCCGGCCGCTGAACCCTTGGATGTGTCTCACTTCAGTGTGTTTCTCAGGGCTGCCCTCCTCCTGGTTTGCACAAGTGGTCCGACCTGAGAATTAAACAAATCAGGAGGCAACAAGAGCCATTTGGGGGAAGCTCTCCCTTAGCATCTCTTTTTCAGGGATGAATGACCCGAGATAACTGTAGTGTCACTGGTGATACTCGGAGGCATTTGTCTTGCTTAGGGACATTTTTCCGCATCTCAACTAAGTCTGATGTGAAAACCTATAGATGGAGGAATGCAAGGCTGTGGTAACCAATTTAGACGCAGAAAAATCAAAGTTTCCCCAAAGGAGAATAGAGTGTCAGCTGGTCCTCTTCACCATCTCCATCCACTTTGGGATTCCTGGGCCAGAAAAGCTCCATGTGACCCGCTAGCATGCCTAGACACGTGTCACCTCTCTCTTCTTGTCTGCTGAGGATCCACATGCACTGCAGTGCCACGATCTGCTTTGCAAAATGGCTTTGTATGAGGGTGAAGGAGAAGAGTAGTAATGACAAAAAGGAGCTACTGTTTATTAATGCTTTAAGGTATCCCAGCGGATAGAATACTGGACTTGGAGTCATGGGGTCTCATCTTTCTGGGTTCAGATCCAGCCTCAGATACTTCCTAGCTGTGTCACCCTGGGCGAGCCACGTAACCCGGTTGTCTCAGTTTCCTTTTTTGTAAAATGAGCTGGAGAGGTAAATGGCAAACCACTCCACTATCTGCCAAGAAAACCCCAAAAGGAGTGACTGAAAATTACAATAAGCAACAATGAAGATTTACAAAGCCTTGTGCATAGATTATATCATTTGATCTTCAGGCAAATGCTATTATTATCCTTTTTATCTTTTTATTATTATTATCTTATTTTCTTTTTATGTTATATTTTTATATTTATATATATATATATATCTTTTTATATTATCTTATTATCTTTAAAAAAAAAATAACCCTTACCTTCCGTCTTGGAATCAATACTATGTATTGGTTCCATGGCAGAGTGGTAAGGGCTAGGCAATGGGGGTCATGTGACTTACCCAGGGGATACACAGCTGGGAAGTGTCTGAGGCCAGATTTGAACCCAGGACCTCCCATCTTTAGGCCTGATTCAATCCACTGGGCCACCCAACTTCCCCCATTATCCTTCTTAATAGACAAGGAAACAGAGTTAAAAGAGATGAACATGATCGGTCTGAGGTCATATAGCTAGTAAAATGGCAGAGGCCAGACTTGACTCCAATGGTTTTACCCACCGGCTGCCAATAAACAAACGAATCAGTTCCATCTATTTTTTTTTTTAATCTGAAATGATAGTTCTGCCATTAACCATCACACTTACTGGCAATAATGATACTAATAGCTTATATTTAAAAATCCTTTAAAGTTTTGCCAGTTCCTTTTGTTCTCCCCTAGATTATTTCCAATTGATCTTGTCTGTGTTTTATTGGTCCATAGTTATTGACTCATCTTACGCCATTGTACTGTGGCCCTGAGGCCAAGGACTGTTAATTTTTTTCCCTTTTGCATCTTCAGGCCCTATCACGGTGATTGGCACATGGTGGGTGCTTAATAAATGTTTATTGATTTGTCTGCCATGCCCCATTTCCCTTCTCTAGAAGGAGGCCAGTGTTTACACTCAGATTTTGTCCAATTGGGAACCTTTGTTCTCTTAGGTGAGCTTCAAAGTCACCGCTGCAGCTCTAAGAAATAGAATTTAGTGTGGGTCGGTGAGTGGCCACTTGTTCCTAGCATCCTACCTATCCAGAGGGTTTCTACTCCTGAAATCGAGTGTCCTTCAGAGATTCTCAATTAGTTCACCCTGCCATCATCTGCTACTTGGATAAGATTGCTTTTCCTACCTCCTGTGCAATCTCTGTCGGTGCCAGCTGATACTATGATGAAGGAGAAACAAAACTGAAGGTTAGTGGCCACGTTAGACAGTTCCTACTTGAGGACTTTCCTGATCTCCCTCTTGCATCCCCCCAGTGCCTTGTTACTGTTTTGTAAGTATGCTGTATATAGTCCCCACTTTCCCAAACCCTGGAAGGGTCCGAGTTGACATTTGAAATCTGGTGTACAAGGATTGTTCTTTCCCCAGATGGAATAAAACTCTTTGAGGTCAGGGACTCTCTCACTTGGCACTTAAACTCCTTGAAGACAATTTTGCTTGGTAATCTTGGGCTCCTGTCATAGCACCTCACACATAGTGGGCACTTAATAAATAATTACTGATTCCTTGCTTCCTCAGTTAATGGAGGTGGGATGGATGGGGAGATGAAGAATTCATTACTTATAGATACAATCAGCACCGCTAAAAGTTACTTTTTTTTTTAAGTGGGGTGGGCGGTCCTAAAGAATCTGAATGTGCATTTGGGAATTTGATGCTAAGCAAACTGGGCACAGTATAGTGAATAGTCACTATATGTTTACGAGAATAATCTTTTAATGTGATTCGGCCACCTTCCTCCATATGAGGAATGAGCAAAGTATTAATTACTCAGTTGTCCATTGTTCAAGAATTCTCCAAGATGGGGGCAAACTGAAGAAATCTGGTTGTTCCTCTGCTGGTCTGGTCAGTAGGCATTTCTTGGCCACTTTTGTGGGTGAGGTTTAATGCTAGGTGCTATCAGAGACCCAGGAAATGGATGAAGAATGGACCCACTCAGCAGACATGCCATAGGAGGATTCTGGCCTCCTGCCCCAACCATCTCATGTTATAGGTGAGCAAACAGGGGCCGAGAGAGATTATGTGACTTGTCCAAGGTTATAGAAGGAGTGAATGTCAAAAGTGGGATGTGAACCCATGTCTTCTGTTTTAAGAGCTTGGGCTCTTCCCACCCTGCCATGATTGTTTTTCGGGGGATCCTAGAAGACCTCGTTATTTATTTGTTATGGAGGAATTTGGGGTTCCCAGTTTTTTAACAAAGTGATGTCATCCTCATGGAGAGATGTAGAGAATTATGTACAAACAATGCCCCTTCTTTGCCAGCTTTGAAGGGTAAACCTATTGCAGTCCGGTGAGAGCCTCCAAATATGGGGCCAAGTACTTGCAATAAAGTAGAAAGAATGCAATATCCTTCCATCTTTTATTCAGTCCCTCTGAGACCCCAGCAAATCTGCACTGTGAATTAACTAAGGTTGTTTGAGAAACAGCCAGTATGATAATGAAGCCATTTATGCCTTTGTAAATGACCATGGGGAGTCTCTGATCAGAGGAGCCCAATTCAAGATGGCAGCTGGGGTTTCATGGTTCCTTGGGGACTTGCACCAAAAAGTAGGCTTTTAGCTGATCTTTCCCCATAACAGGGATTCATCAGGGGAATCCATTAGTTAATGAACTATCACAAACCAGAATAGTTGAGTTAACATAAAGGAATTAAAAACTACCCCTGTCATTAAAGGATCTGACTTTCTCTTCTTTAAGAATTAGGTAGATATGAGGATTTCTCTGCATCCCCACCAAGAAATTTATTTAAAAGAGCTTCCGTTGTATTTACTGGATTAGATAGATGGGGAGCAGCATCATTCTGGGCATCTCGAATTTGGTTTCTCTTAGTACTTATCCAGAGGGAAAGAAGTTATTCCGATGTTTACCTTAGACATAGATGAGAGTTTCCTTCGGGGTTCTCAAATAGCCTCTTTACCACCCCCACCCCCAGGCATCTGAGCTTTCCATGTATTTCCCTCTAAAGTGATAGCATTTAAATACACATTTTTTCTTCTTTCTCCATAACCATTTTAGGGCAAGTAGATTTATATTTGTGTGTATTTAGCTTTCAAGGAATCTTACAGTACTCCTACCTCTTGGCAGAAGAGGAGAGAAATTGGACTAGTTTAACCCAATGAGAATTCTTTATAATGAAGCCTTTGTTGACTATCTGATCTATTTCAGCAATTCAGCCCCCGAACCCTTTCTCAGAATAATGGTTTTAAATGCATCAAATCAAGTATGGAGGATTTTTAAGGAAACCAATTATATTGGAATAGTTCTGAAACTGTTAAAGAAACAAATTCACAGATCCCACATGGAGAATCACCCAAACATTTCCTGATCCAGATGGATTCCAGCCCCATCCAGCCCCAGTATGAGCTACTTGCACTATATTTACATGTATTTATACAGCAATCTCCTTTAGAGCAAGCATGAGGGACTTTTAAACTTCTGCTTTTCTATTTGCAGCAACCAACCAGTGAATAAGTACTGTGCCTGTTACACAATAGATTCTTAATAAACGCTTATTGTTTAATTAATGACACTCACAGATTCCTCATAAATGACCATCAGAAGAACCCAGTCCATGGCGTCAACCAAAGGGCCACTGGATCCTCGAGAATTTGTAGCTAGACAAATCCTACTGGATGCTATTTGGCTGCTACTTATTATCCTCTCTTTACTGAATAGGACTACTCTCAAGTTTTTAAGTGCCTACTGAGTGTTAGTAGTTAGGAATGTAGATGCTGGGTCCTGGAGTGGTTGGCCATTTCCTTCTCCAGCTCATTTTACAGAGGAGGAAACTGAGACAAAACTGGTGAAATGACTTGCCCAGAGTCTCACAACTAAGATACTGGAGTGGTTTGCCATTTCCTTCTCCAGCTCATTTTACAGAGGAGGAAATTGAGAAAAAACTGGTGAAATGACTTGCCCAGGGTCACACAACTAAAGATACTGGAGTGGTTTGCCATTTCCTTCTCCGGCTCATTTTACAGAGGAGGAAACTGAGACAAAACTGGTGAAATGACTTGCCCAGAGTCTCACTACTAAGATACTGGAGTGCTTTGCCATTTCCTTCTCCAGCTTGTTTTATAGAGGAGGAAATGGAGGCAAACAGGGCAAAATGAGTCTACTAATAGGCTAGAAATGTAGCAATTCAGTAGATTGTTGTCAATGGACATGTGATCACACTGATTTTATTTTATATTCTTTTATATGTTTTTTATAATATTTTATATAATATACATATATAAACAATATATTATATGATTACATTATATAATATATTATAAAATATATTTTACAAAATATATATTTTATATGTTATTATATTATATATAATATACTATATTTTATAAAATATAAAAATATATTATATTATATTATATATAATTAATTGCATATTTGATATATAACATAATAAATCATATTCATTTTTTACGCTTTTCATGATAGTCAATTTGTTGACAACTTCTCATTTCACCAAATTTCTCTTAAACGTATTCTTCAGCTAAGGTAGCAAGCCTCTGCCAATACAAACAAACAGAAAAAAAGTCAAAATAATAGTTAACCTTGTTAAGTTTACATTCTTTTGAGACACATGGAATCTTGCCAATTAGAGCTGGGATCACAGAAAGATCTCTTAGTGTTGAAGTCAGGTTTTAATTGTGGGTTTTAATTGTGCCTCTGTTGCTTACTAGCATCAACGTGGCCAAGATATATATGGGTGTGTTGGAGTGAGGGGATGTTGTGGGGATCAGCCTTGAAGGACCGACCCTTCCAGCTAGCATCCCGGGATGCTCTGGCCTTCGTGCTCTTCTCCATTTTACATCCCTTAACTCTGATTCTTAACCAGTTGCTGGTGTTTTCTCTCTCCTTAAAGAACTCAGCATTTATTAACTCTCGATATCATACAGTCTCTTCTCCCTTACTCAGTGTAAGTGGTGTGATTTTTTTTTCCCCATTGCCTGTCCCTTAGGCACTGATTAATGTTGGCTGAATCAAATTGAAGAAGCAAGTTGGTAGGCTAGTGGAGGTGTCTGCTTTGATGTCATCAATTTTGTTGTTGTTGAGTTGTTTCAGTCCTGTCTGACTTTTTGTGGCCCCATTTGGGGTTTTGTTAGCAGAGATCCTGAAGTGGTTGGCCTTTTCCTTCTCCAGCTCATTTTTCAGATGAGGAAACTGAGGCAAACAGGGCAAAGTGACTTGTCCAGAGCCACACAACTAGGATATTGGAGTGGTTTGTCATTTCCTGCTCCAGCTCATTTTTCAGATAAGGAAACTGAGGCAAACAGGGCGAAGTGACTTGCCCAGAGTCACCAGTTTGTCTGTATCTGCGGTCTTCCAGACTCGAGGCCTGGCACTCTACCCACTGTGCCCCCTAGATGTTACAAGACAAGTCCTAGCCCTAAACCACTCCACTGTGTGGATTACTCAGGACAAGTTAGGTCTCTCTTCCCTCCTTTGTAACATGGAGATGGAAGCAGGTGGCCTCTGAAATCCCTTCCAGAGCTAATCTGTGAGTTTACAAGTTAAAATGAACGCTATTCAAGGAGTTTGGGGTCATCCTTCTGATATAAATCCAAACTCCAAATAGAAGAAGGAGGAAGCCAGATTTAAGGTTTGGGTGCTTTCAAGTAGGGACCAGACAAGCCAGGAGTCCTAAACTGGGATGCTCCTGAGTTTTTACCAGACAGTGAAGCGATATTGAGTTAGAAAAATCTGTTGTAGAAAAATTAAATCATACTAGAGAAGAGCAAAGGATCAACTGAGAAAGAAAAACCTCACCAGCAGCAGGATCCAACCTGAAATGACCCAAATGAAAAAGGATAAACAAAAAGAAAAGCAAAACACAATCAGCGTTGTTATTTAGCCAGTAAATATAACTCCTGGAGCCTGAGGGTGAAGGCAACAAAAATCAGATTTGTGGGCATGTAAAGAAGATGGTGATGCTACAACTAGGTGGCTCAGTGGATGGAGAGCCAGGTCTAGAGATGGGAGGTCCTGGGTTCAAATATGGCCTTGGACACTTCTGAGCTGTGTGACTCTGGGCAAGTCATTTAATCCCCATTGCCTAGCCCTGGACCACTCTTTTTCCTTCAGACTGATACTTAGTATTGATTCAAAACAGAAGGTAACAGTTTTAAATAAGCCAATAAATAAATGAATGAATGCATGAATGAATGAATGAATGAATGAATAAAATGGAGAGAAATAGGTTAGAGATGACATACTTTTGCCAAGATGGGCAGCAAGTTGAAAGTTAATTCATTCAATAGATATTAGATGTCTTCTCTGAATAACTGGACCAGAATAATTATGTCTAAGCCTTTTCCAGCCTGCTGTGATCCATGAAGATAGTTATCAGCACATCTGATGGTTCTCCCTTTAGAAGATAATCTCCTTGAGGGCAGGCACTGTTTTAGGCTTGTCATTGTATTACTGGTGCCTAGCACAGTGCTTGGCCCAGGGTAGGCATTTGCCAAATGCCCTGTGAATGATTGATGGATAGGGGATAGTGGAGGGGGTGGGTAAGATAACAGGAAGTGTTGGATTACTTTGGTTGTTAGCTAACATTGACAAAATCCAAGTGATTCTAAAGGATTTGCTTATTATTCTTTTTGAAAAACAATTAAACCCTCACCTTCCGTCTTGGAATTAATACTGTGTATTGGTTCCAAGGCAGAAGAGTGGTAAGGGCTGGGCAATGGCGGTCAAGTGACTTGCCCAGGGTCACACAGCTGGGAAGTGTCTGAGGCCAGATTTGAACCCAGGACCTCCCATCTCTAGGCTTGGCTCTCAATCCACTGAGTTACCCAGCTGCCCCCTTTATTACTCTTAAAAAAAAAAAGCCTTTGTATTGGTTCCAGGGCAGAAGAGTGATATGGGCTAGGCAATGGGGGTAAGTAAATATTTTTTTTTCCATAAAAGGTCAATATATATTTTAGGAAGAGCAAACACAGATATCTTCTAGGTTTACCAAAGATTTCAATTTTTTTTTCTCACTTTCTCACTTATTTCTGAAAGAAGCCCCTCTTCCCAATACTCCTTTCCCCACGTTTCTTGCCAAATGTCGCCCATGTGTTTGCAATTGATTTCTCTCAAAACTTCAAACACGATTTCTTAAGAACTCTTGAATGTCTAAATGAATTGGAATCTCTTTATCTGGAAAGAAATCAGGCAGAGGTGAGATTGGAAGACAATGGGAGCTTGATCCAGTCTGAATCGCCATCTTTCAATATTAAAGATGATATTTCTCTCCTTTGGAAGTCCCCGATGGCTGTCTTGATTTGATTCTTTAAAGGTTCGAGATGCTGGCTTTCTTAGGCTCAGCCGGGGCCCAGCAAAGCTATTTCTAAAGTCGGTTTGATTCTCCCTTCCTACCCATCTCCAGCAATTGTGTAAGTACTCTTCATGGCAGCTGCTGGATTAAGCCCAAGAGCTTAAAAGATTAAAGACACCACTAACAGCAGTTAGGAGGAAGTTAAGGGCCTGTTTGTCTGAAGGTTTGTGTTTTCATTCTGGTGGTTGAGTAGAAAATTGCAAACAGACCCAGGCTCAGCAGCTGGAGGGCTCTCTCCAACATCTGGGTGCTGCGGAGGTCCTTCCTTCTGTTCCCATCCCATTTGCTGGGCTGGTAGCTGGCCTACAGCATAGATTGCAGGCAGAGGAATGAAAGGAGGGAGGATAATTAGAATTTCATGTCTGGGATACTTTGGGGCAAGTTGGTCTTGCTTTCCCTTTACTTGATGAGTAATAATTCTGCTTCACTTCCATAGCAAAGGCCCTTCCATAGGAAGGGAATTTCTCCATAGAATATGGAAAGCACAGATTGGGAAATGGGCTTAATTCAAGTCAGAAGAGTTCTCAGAACTTGCATGGCCATGGGTGATTACCTGACCTCACTAGGCCTCCATTTCCTCACTTAGAAAATGAGGTGTGGGGCAGCTGGTTGGCTCAGTGGATGGAGAGTCAGGACTAGAGATGGGATGTCCTAGGTTCAAATCTGGCCTCAGACACTTCCCAGCTGTGTGACACTGGGCAAGTCACTTGACCCCCATTGCCTAGCCCTTACTACTCTTCTGCCTTGGAGCCAATGCAGAGTATTAACTCCAAGATGGAAGGTGAGGGAAGAAAGAAGGAAATAAAGAAAGGAAGGAAGAGAGAAAGAGAAAGAGAGAAAGAAAGAGAGAAAGAGAGAAAGAGAGAAAGAAAGAAAGAAAGAAAGAGAAAGAAAGAAAGAAAGAAAGAAAGAAAGAAAGAAAGAAAGAAAGAAAGAAAGAAAGAAAGAAAGAAAGAAAGAAAGAAAGAAAGAAAGAAAGAAAGAAAGAAAGAAAGAAGAGAGAGAGAGAGAGAAGGGAGGAAGGAAGGAAGGAAGGAAGGAAGGAAGGAAGGAAGGAAGGAAGGAAGGAAGGAAGGAAGGAAGGAAGAAAATGAGGCATTTTGTGGTCACTAAAACCCTGCCTTTAACATTGGACAAGTTCAATGCACCTCCATCAGCTCCTGTTTCTTCTTTTGTAAAATAAGGGGTTGGATTCCATGGCCTCTGGGATGCCTTCTCGCTTCTAAGATACTCTGACCCTATTTGCCTCTATATTTCTGAGTTGATCTGACCTCAGATTCCTTATCTGTGAAATGAGAGATTAGAACGAGCTGGTCCTATGGTGCCTCCTCTGTCTCCATCCTGTGACTCCAGAGTGTTCAAGCTTTGAAGTAGAGTGTGATTCGGTTTTGAATCCTCCCTGGATTTCTTCTGCATTCCCCTTTGATGGACTCCAACTTCTGCTTTACTGGAAAGCTGAGTCCAGCTATTCCCATCCCTTCTTTGTCTCTTTCTCTTGCTGAAGGTCCAGCGGACCACACAGTCAACACGTCTGTTGCTGGAGGCCCTCTGTCTCTGCTAGGCCTTTGTCTTTTCTCCCTCTTGGTAGCGGAGAGCAGCTGTTTCGGGGAACCCGCCTCCAGGACGTCTGTAAAGTCAACTGCTTTGTGACTTACCACATAACCCACTTTGACAGTCAGGGTCCTGAAAGGCACACCTCAGCGGCAACCCCCCCCCCCCCCCCAGCTCCACTGGCTTCTCCAGCCTGATTCGGAGTCATGCAGAGAAAACACCTTCCTGATTAAACCATCAGACAGGCTTGTGGTCTGAATGATGTCTCATGGAGTCCCCAGTTTTAGTGATTGGAATCTTAACAGATTGTACATGTGATGGCTTAGACATCATTTACTGCCTCATTGAACAGGTGAGGAAACTGAGGCACAAGGAGGTCAATGAACTCATTAGAGATGAGACATCTAATGTCTGAATAAGTCAAGCCAAGTTGGGGGAGACCGGGACATGCCCTCCCCTTCTCTTTCCCTCCCTGCCCCCCAGATACAGTGACGGCTTAGTCAGCTTTGACTACAAGACTCCCCCATCAGCTTGTCCTTTCCTTATCCCCTGTGGATTTGCCTGGATTTTCAAGTAAGTACATTATGTAGAGAGCTCACCCTTGCTTCGGCCTCCTTCATGAATAACTCATGTGTGTGTGTGTGCCTGGCGGGAGCGTGGCCCAGGAAGGACCGGTGTCTTAGGGGCCTCTCTACTGCCCTTTCCTTGAGGCAGGAGCAGGGAGGAGAGGACAAGGAGGGCAGGGATGCCAATGGGATTTAGACCTCTGTGTCCTACACCAACTGCCACCTTCCTCTCAGCAAGGGTGGCCTTGCTGATGATGGGGAACATCGGATTCTGGTCCTCTTGGCTGTTTCCCTGCTGAGGACACCATCTGGGTCCCCACTTTTGTTTCATTTTTTATTGAAAGAGGGGAAATGTCCTCGGATTGGGCAGGAAGATCTTCTTGCTCTAACCCTTGACCCTTCATTCAAGGGGTCTTACCCTTTGTATGACATCAACTCATTTGGAAGCTCAGTAGAACTCTTTCCATACATTATATAAAATTACAAGGAAATCAATTATTTTGAAATGTGGTTATCAACATATTTAAACAAAACAGTGTATGGACCCAGATGAAGGGCATTTACCTTTGTAAGGGTTAAAATTATGGCTAAGACTGAATGTAATAATATTTTTTGGTTGCCAAGGATTTTATTATGAAATCCTAATGAACACCCAAGTCAGCTGGAAATTTTGTGTTGATTTAATTGATAGTGGTGGAGATTAAGGAGAAGGAAGAAGGTAAGGAGTAGGTTCTCCCCACCCCCCACCCCTGGACTGGGTGGTACCGAGCAGGGAGATTAGGAGATACGGTTTTGGAGTATGAAGGAGGAAGGAGTCAGGCTTGAAATCCAAAAGGGAAAGGGCTAAGCCAAGATGCCTGAACCTGAAATCAGTTCCAGGGCCAAAACTCACCACCAAACCCAGACAGTAGCTGCCACCATGCCAAGATGTCAGAATGCTTAGCACACTGCCAGCCAGAGTAGTCCCTCCAGAAAAGAGAAGGAGAGAGGAAGTGACATGCCTTATATAGACAGTTTTACATCACTTTTCTGCATCTCATCTGTACCAATGTTGGCTTAGCTTGACTTAGGACAGCCCAGGGGTCTGTCCTTTTTTCTGCACATGTTGTTGAAGGCCATTTCCTCAGATAATTAAATCTTGAGTTTGATGCAGACCTTCAAATCTTGTTAAACTAAGAAGGGAGGAGAAATGTAGAGTTTCCAAGACCTGATTCTGTTATTCCAAGTATCTCCATTGTTACTGATCAGGAAATAGCTAAATCACATATTCTAAAGAATGGTGTGATTAGGGTGGAATAGTTTTAAAATTCACACCTTGATAAATAGGAATTTATTAAGTACCAACTGTGTATTGTGCACTGTTAGGTTTTGAGGATAGTAATAATAATAATAATGATGATGATGATGATGATAATGATAATAAGCAATTAACATTGCTATAGCTAGGGAAGAACTTATTTCTAAATGTAAAGTATTTTCATGTAAAACCCAGTGGAATTGCTGGTCAGCTATGGGGGAGGGGAGGGAGGGAAAGAATAGGATTCTTGTAACCAAGGAATAATGTTCTAAATTGACTAAATAAAAATTTCCTAAAAAATAAAACTAAAAAAGTGTAGAAAAAAGAAAAAGATGTAAAGTGTTTGCATACCCTAAAATTCTTCATAAATGCTAGTAATTACATTAGTATTTTTTTCTAATTCAGAGAAGAAAGTCTCCAATTATGCTAATGACTTGTATTCATAAGATCATAAAACTAGGACTGGAAGGGACCTCAGAGGTCAGCTAGTCCAACTCTCAAATATTACAGAGAAGGAAACTGAGGCCTATAGGGGTTAAATGACTTTCCAGTTGGCCTTCATTGATCCTCCTAGCCCTTTCCTCCTTCATAGTTTTAGAGATCTTTATCTTGATCTCTCTGTGTTGATGTCATTATGCACCTCACCTTTCTATTATATTGTAAAATTGTGATAACCACTCTTAAGTTTAAGAATTGTCTTTCCTTTAATAATTTTCATATAACCAGACCAGTCAAATTACTTTTCTTTCTTTTCTTTTTCAAATAATATTTTATTTTATTTCTCAACTGCATGTAAAAACAATATTTAGTCTTTGCTGTGGTTTAAAAATAAGATTGAGCAAAATCTTTCACTCTGTCCCTCCCTCCCTTCTTCCATTTTTCCCTTCTTTCTCCTTGAGAAGACAAGCAATCTGAACTAGATTTTATGGTGAGGCACAGCACTTTTTGATAAACAATAAGAAGTCCTGATTAAATTGAAGATAATAATATTACATGGAATCAGTCTTACGTGGAATATCCTAGTCAGATTTGTCTGCATTTAAATTTTCTCTCTCATATTTATCAGCTATGTGTAATCATGAGAAAGTCACTTGGGCCTCAGCTTCCTCATTTATAAAATGAGGGAGTTGGACTAAACCATCCCTAAGATCCTTTTTTTTATCATGCTCCAATCCAATGATCTTATGAATTGTACCTTCGAATGGTACTCAGCTCAATGGCAACTCTTTCTTCTCTTTTGTTTTTAAAAAAATAAAACATACTGATGTAATTACTAATTGGTGCAGAGTAAGTAGAGACATATGATACATATGTTTGTGACAATTTTCCAGAGGGATGGTTTGAGTAGTGCTAAGTAACCAGGCTCATTTTCCCATAATGCAAATGTTATTCGCAATTATTCGCAAACTATTACCATAATTGATGCACTGAGCCACCATCGAGTAAATAATGTGCTGTGTGTGTGTGCGTGGGAAGTGAGTTAGTAGTCAAGGAATATTAAAGAACAAAACCTCATTTTAAAGAGAAACTCAGTGTAATTGCAATCATTTTGAATTCACATGGCAATGGGAGTCAAGCGTGCTGGTTGTCATTCTCGTCAGTGTTTGCTGGAAATGGGAGAGGTGAGCATGGTCAGCCTTACCCTGGTCTGGACCTGGAATTTCAGTAGAATAAAGAACTCCAGGTGTGGAGAGTTATCTTACTTATTAGGCAGATGGACAAAGCCAGTGTTGTTCCCCTTTGGGGGCTGTGTGGGGTTGAGGTGACCTGCTCATGACCACAGACTCCTTACCTATCACAGGGAGGTCTTGAAACTGTATAAATGGGGATTTTGAGCCTTTAGACTTCATCCCCCAGAAGTCCCTTAGTTTTTCCCAAAATTCCCTTTTCCTGAGTCCCCATATTTTGCATGATTGCATTTAAGTGGCTGTAACTCCTCCCTCTTCCTCTTTTTGGACCTGCGACCTGGCTGAATTCAGGCAGTTCTTTTGCCCTAGTTATTATTAATAAAACTTTAAAAATATGATAGTTATTGAATATTGTTTTTATAACTCACCAAACTAGATTATCTTGTATGAAAGATTTCGGGTCCTCTTAGCTGTGCTTTTCCCCTTCCCAGATTGAGGAAAGAGATCATTTCACAATGACTCAGTATCCAGAACCTGGATAGTAAATGGAGAGATGTTGCCAAGAGTAGGAAATCCAATTGGAATTTATTAGGATTTCAAGCAAGAATTGAAGGGAACCTCAGAAACCATTTAGTCCAACCTGTTCATCTTACAGTTGAATAAACTGAGGCCAGGTCATCCTTATAGACTTGGCAGGAATTTTAGAGATCAGTTATTTCAACTCAACATTTTATAGTTGAATAAATGGAAACCTTAGATTCTAGGGTCCTAAAACCAGTTATCTAGAGCTAGACAGGACCTCAGAGACCATTAAGCCCCTTATTTTATAGATGAACAAATTAAAACCCAAAGAGGATCTACATAGGACTGGCTCCAGATCATTCAGAAGGTCCGTGTCAGAGATGAGATTTTAACTCATGTCTTTATATTCCATCCTTTGTGTGTTCTTGTCCCTCCTTCCTCTGGGAAGTAGGTCCCCGCCTTCTCTTTGGCGAGCCCCTGCCTTCTTCAAGCCTTTGCCCACCCAGAGAAGCTCTCCACAATAGTCTCCTCCGTCCTCACGCTCCCTCTCTGAGGAGCCCTTTGCTTGGCTTTCCCCTGGCAGCTCATGCACTTACTCTATTAATTGGCACTTCCTGATGTATTGCTTTATAAGAGCTCTTCAGTCATTTCCCATGGGCATAATTAGTGTATAATTAGTCTACCCAACCATGGAGCAAAGTCCTTCAGGGCCAGTCTCCTTCTCTCCCTCCTTTTCCTTCCTCTCCTCTCTTCTCTCCAGAGGGCACAGTTCACCCAGTAGCCACTCAGAACTAATTGTGGACTGCCATCTCTTGCCTGTCAGATGCAGAAAGTTGTTTTTAAATTAATTATCTATCAAGCTCTGTGTGCTCTGTTCGGGAGAAGGAAAAAACATCTCAAAGAGGGCTTCCGTCTAATTCTCCTCTCCAGGGCGGCCATCCCTACTCCGTCGTTTTGCTTGACTGAATCTGAACTAATTTATTACATCAGCCCGAGTATACTGTGAAGATTCAGACCTGGGCTGATGGACGTCACCCTCCCACATCCCTCTCTTGGTCTGGCTCTGAGCTGAGGCCGCTTCTTGTTCCTTGATACAGCGGCCCAAATACAATGGACCAGACAGGCTGCTTTCTGGATTCTCCCCACATAAAGGCAGCTAGGGCAGCACAGCCGTTCTAGACTTGGGCAGACCTGAGTTCAAATAGGATCTCAGATATTTAACGCTCAGTTACTCATCTTCAAAAAAGAGCTGAATAAAGAAAATGACCAACCGCTCCAGTGTCCTTGTCAGAAGAGGCGGGCATTACTGAGAAATGACTGGACAACAATCATTCATAAACACACGCGTGTACATGTATATAATGTAAGACACATCGGTGTTTGTAATAATGTAATATACATATGGCATGTAGCATGATATAATTAAATTTTTCATATGTATGAACATTGTATGTGATAGGGTCTATGTGTATGTGTGTCTATATGAACACACAGACCTAAAATTAGTCATACTATCGAAAACTTAGAGCTAGAGAAGAGCTTGCAGCCCACCCTCTTTATTGTTAGATGAGGAAGCCAAGGCGCAGAGAGGTGATTCACTCCGGGAGTAAGTCACCGAGCTGAGGTTGGAACCGTGGGCCTAGGATTCCAGCTGAAGCCCTCATTCCATCAAGCCTTTCTTTCTCTTGAATCAGTGTATAATTAGTCCCCAGAACCATCGTAGATTAAACTCATGGGCCAGACTATCTTTACTCTTGTTCTTTGTATAATTATGAATTACAAAATGTATCGAGACACTCTTGTCTCTCGTTATCTTTATCCAGGAGTTCAGCTGTATCGACTTATTTTGTTCCTATCTTTTTACTGTCTTCCTTACCTTGATCCTGTCTTCTTCTTCAAGGGTATCCATCTTTGTTTCAGCCAGCTGCCCTCATTTTCTGGTCTCCAGGCTACGGGCAGCTCCTGGCTGACCATCTTGGTCCAGACACGTCTTGCCTGGAGTATGCCCAGGAGGGTTGATGTACCCACCTGGTTGCTGACTTTGTCTGGACAGCATCCTTTCTTATGTGGTTGTTTGGACTGACGTGTCTCTCTTCTTTGGAATCTTAGCCTTTACCTTCAAAGAAGAAATGGGGCTTTCAGGATGCTTCCTTGGCTTCCACAGAGTTCCAGGAATGTTTTTTTGTTTGTGCAGATTTTTGGAGGAGGTTCTCTGATTTAGTTATTTTTATGAAGGCATTGTTTATGTATAGAAAGGGGGCTGCTTCATCTTAGAGAGGATATGGGTACAAGAATTGAATAGATATGAATCTATACTTAGAGGTATAGCTGGATGCCCATATGCATACATTAAGATAATAATAACAGTGCCTTTCAAGTTAGAAGGGATCTTAGGAGCCATTTTGTTCCACCCAAAGTTGGAGAATGATCTCAGGACTGGAACTAATAAATGGTAGATAGATAGATAGATGGATAGACAGATAGATAGATAGATGGATGGATAGATAGATAGATGGATAGACAGATAGATAGATAGATAGATAGATATAGATGGATAGATGGATAGATAGATATAGATGGATAGATGGATAGATAGATAGATAGATAGATAGATAGATAGATAGATGGTGGATGGATAGATGGATGGATAGAAAGACAGACATAGATAGACAGACATCGATGGATGGATGGATAGATAGATAGATGGATGGATAGATAGATGGATAGATGGATGGATAGATAGACAGACATAGATAGTTAGATAGATAGATAGATGGACAGATGGATGGATAGATAGATAGATAGATAGATAGATAGATAGACAGATAGATGGTGGATGGATAGATGGATGGATGGATAGAAAGACAGCATATAGATAGATAGATAGATAGATAGATAGATAGATAGATAGATAGATAGATAGATAGATAGACAGATAGATGGTGGGTGGATAGATAGATGGATGGATGGATGGATAGACATACAGATAGATAGAGAGATAGAATAGATAGATAGATGGATGGATGGATAGATAGACAGATAGATAGGCAGATAAATGATAAATTAATTGTGTGTTTGACAACATTTAGTGAGGAGTGACCTGTGTCCCCCAATCTTCTTGGGTCATGTTTCTCTCCCCTTAATCTTTACTTTAATATCACTGGCCTTCTTGGTGTTCCTTATATGTGACATTCAACATCCCAACTTTGGGCATTTTAATGTACTCTCTCCAATTTTTGGAATGCTCTCCCTCCTTACCTCTTCTACCTGGCTCCCCTGACTTCCTTCAAGACTCATTTCAAATCCCACTTTCTGCAAGACATCTTCCCCTTTCTCTACCTAATCTTATTTTCTTCCCTCTTAGATTTCTCTTTCATTTCTCATTTGATTGATAGATAGATAAAGATAGATATATAGACAGACAGATTTATAGCTACAGACAGACGGATTTATAGCTACAGACAGATAGGTTGAGATAGTCAGTTAGATACAGATAGATGGAGACAGACAGATTGATAGCTATAGACAAACAGATAGATAGATAGGCAGACCAGCCGACAGCCAGATAGATAGATACAGACAGATAGTTGGAGACAGACAGATAGATACAGATTTAGAGACATGTATATATCTTGTATATCTGTAGTTGTCTGCTGTTGTCTACCTCAGAGCAGTTAGGTTGCTCAGTGCAAAGAACACGAGGCCTGGAATCAAGGATCCCTGATTGTAAATTAGGCCTTAGATATTTATTAGCTGTGTGACCCTGAACAAGTCACTTAACCTCTGCCTGCCTCCATTTTCTCCTCTGAATGGAAGGGGTCAGATTCGTTTTTCACCTCTCAGATCCCATCCAACTATAGGCCTACGATCTTAGGAACTAAGAACCGTTGCTCTAAAATCCCAGTTAGGCCTTCTGGCCTTAGTTCTTGGCCAAGACTCTGGAAACCTGCTTTACTGAGTGAGCAGTTAGTATGTGTTTGTTTCCAGTTTTGGCAGTGGGCCCTGGCTTCATTCATACTGGGCTCCATGCCTTGTAGGTGTACGGAGGAGGTTAGATGATGAAAATTGGCATGAATTCTATCTTATGAAATGCTGAACTTTTAGACTGCTACCCTTTTCCAGTGGAATTAATGTCACCAAAAGATATATTTATTCTTGGAAGAAATTAAGGAGATAAAGATTTCAGTTTGTACTGATTATCCGATGAAAGTTCTGTATTCACAATACTGAATTATTTTGTTCTTTTATTCCTTTTATTTTATAATAATTTTTAATATATAATATAATTTATGTAAAACATTTTATAATAAGGCCATTTATTCCTGCTGTTCTTCAAAAATAAAATGTGGAAAGGTCACCGTCCATTTCCCCAACCCCTGTCCATTTCTCAAAAGATCTTGCCAGGCTGTCTTGTTTGCCTGGAGGTAGCGTGGGAAGAACTCTTATTCGGGAAGAACAGAGCCGGACAATGCGAGGAAAGGAAGGACAGGCTCCGAGTTTGGGCACAAGAGCCCGAGTGAATGGAGAGTATTTCTGGATCTCCTTTAGGTGCCAGGCAGTGTGGGAGGATGTGAGGAAGACCTGTAGCCAGCTGGAGTGCGGAGAGACCCCAGGAAGGTATTTTTTACAAGAGCTGATTTCAGACCATAGGATGACCCGTTTTTGGACAACATGACAGCTAGGAAATGAGCAGGATGGAGAAGGATGAGGGCAATGCTGGGGGCGGGGAGCAGGGAGCTCTCAGATGTCCAGATTCCATGTTCTCCAGCTAGAAGGAAGAAGAACCCCCCAAAGCAGTTGGTGCTGAGCAGGTGTGAGTTATGGAGTTGAGTTCTTCCTGCAGAATGATGCATATCTAGAGATCATGAAGGCCAGGAGAGCCACCAGGTGGGAAACTTGTATTATCTAAATAACTTCCTTCATTTGGAAAATAGGGGTAATGCTCTTGGCATAGAGGAGGAAACTGAGGACACAGGGTTAAGTGACTTGCCCAGACTTACATGACTAGTAAATATCTGGGGCCAGATTTGAACTTCAGGCCTGGCATTCTGTTCACTCTACCATCTCCCTGCCCTGATTTTTATCCTTGTACTATCTATTCTCTAAGACTCTAGGGAGGATAGAATAAGAGAGAAAATTCTGGACTTTGAGTCAGTGATGACCTGAATTCAAATTCTGCCTTCTAGACGTACAAGCTACATGAAACTTCAAATTCTGACCCTGCCACTTACTATGCAATAATGGAAGAAATTGCTTTACCTGGGCCTCAGTTTCCCCAAGTATAAAATAAAACTCTAAAGGTTCCTTCCAGGTCTAAGTCACTAGTGCTCAGTGATTCTCTCATCACTTGATGGTCTGTTATAAAGCCCAGAAGGTTCCCCATTACTAAATGTCTGGAAGACTTCTTGGTAGATATGTTGGTACGTTTAATGACAACAAAAAACAACAACAATGGTGATTGACATTTACATAATACTTCATGGTTTGCAAAAGAATTTACATATATTGACATATTTAATGATCCTCATAACAACCTTTGAAGAGGGTGATACTATTATCCTCATTTAATAAGTGAAGGAATTGAGACTGATAGATGTTATGTGACTTGTCCAGAGTCATTGAGCCAGGAAGTATTTGAGGCAGGATTTGAATTCACTGACCCTAAGTACTGTACTTTATAACTGCATTTGTGTATAATTTAAGAAACAGGAATAATTGTTGAAAAATTAAATTATTGTCCAATTTCAAGAAAACATGTGAATCATGATTTAGAAAGTATCTCAATTTATTTGAAATTTTACTTCCTTCCCTTCTTCTATTTTTAGTTAGGCAACAGGTTTTCTGTTAATCCTCCACATAATTTCTTCAATCCCAGAAATTTGTTGCAGGTATCAAAAGCCATTCTGAAGGCCTAGTCAAAGTAGCCAAGGAGTCTGTTTGCAGAGAACAGAAAGAGGACTTCAGCCTTGATTTCACCATTTCAGCTTCTCTCCCTAAGCCTTCAGATGCTTTGCCAGAGGAAGATGTGTGATTCAGCCTCAGCAGCATCAGTCCTTAGAGTCTCTGGGGCCCATTCATGATGGCGGGAGTGACAGGTGGAACAAGCCATCCTTAGAATTCACTTCCATTTTAAGAGCGAAATTTCTACTGAAAGAGGAGTGGGAAGTGGAAGGGGGCACAAAGGAAGGAAAGGAAAGTACCTGATAAATGGATAGCTATCTGTCTATTGAAGGCCTTTCCCCACCCCTTCTAATGGAGAGAAGATGAATTAATATCCTATTTTGTAAAGATAAGCTTGCAGAACAATACTTTTATTTTTCCCTAAAAAATATGGGTGGGAATGGATTTTTTTTTAATGATAGGAGGATTTTTATTAGTGGTTGGTGGTTCATGTCTGTTATTTCAGCAATAGAGAATTTCCCATAGGGAAACAGTATCAGTGGAGATCTATCTATATATCTGTCTGTCTACCCGTTTGTTTGTTTATCTGTCTGTCTATCTATCTATCTATCTATCCATCATCTTTCTCTTTTTCTCTCTGTCTTTCCATCTATTTATCTATCTATCGATCAATCGATCCATCTATCCATCCATCCATCCATCCATCCATCCACCCATCTATCTATCCATCTCTCTCTCCATCTGTCTTTCTATCTATCTATCTATCTATCTATCTATCTATCTATCTATCTATCTATCTATCAATCTTCCATCCATCCATCCATCCATCCATCCATCTATCCATCCACCCATCTATCCATCCATCTATCCATCTCTCTTTATCTGTCTGTCCATCCATCCATCCATCCATCCATCCATCCATCCATCCATCTATCTATCCCTCTGTCTATCCCTTTGTCTATCTATCAATCTATCCATCCATCTTTATATATACATACATATATACATATATATCATATACTTACTCATAGATTTATGGAGTTGGAAGGTGTCCCAAAGGCTGCCTAATCTAGAGCCCTTGATCTTTAGGTCAATTTTAGATGAGTGAGTTGAAGAATAAGCATTTTGAAAGATCTCTTTGTTTTCTGACTCAACTCTGTCACATGATTTGCCCAAGTTCTCCCAAGGGAGGGCCAGTCAGGATTTGAACCCAAGGTTTCCTGACTCAGGCACAGCTTCCTGCAATCTAGGCCCCATAAGCCCTCTGTTTCAGTCAAGATGAGAGAGTTGAACTTTGGGGTGTGGGACTCGGTCATTGTAATGATTTCAGTGATAGTGACATAGACCCGAGTCAGTTCATTCATCCATTTGTCTGCTGTCACTGATGGGAATTCTGTCGGCAGGGCACCACTATTGAAGGAAATGGTAGTAAAGAACATTATTCTTGATCATAAGCATTGAGAGAACCTCGTTTTCTGTGCTGCTGATGGAGTTCTCTCTAGTGGCCATCGCTGTGTCCTTCCCTTTTCAGTAGAGCCTTCCTTTAACCGAGTGGAGGGGGAGCCTCTCGGCCTCCTCAATTTTTAGCACAGGAATAGGACTTATCGGTCACTTCCCTCTTCAGTGACTTCTCTAGAAAAATCTTTGATGCATCTTTTAGGTTATTGTGGTTCAGTCATGTTCAAATCTCATGACCCCTTCATGGAGTCACAGGGATAGATGTACACTATAGTCGATAAGCATTTATCGAACAGCTACTATATGCCAGGCAATGGCAACAAAAAAAGAAACAAACAAAAAATATCCCTTGCTCTCTATATCTCACAATATAATTATAGACACACACCGAGTAGTACATTTTGCCAAACATTCCATTGAATGTGATGTCATTGGAAGAACATGGGGGTGGGGAGCATCAAGGTGGCTCAGTGGATGGAGAGCCAGGCCCTAGAGAAGAGAGTTCTGGATTCAAATCTTCCCTCAGACACTTCCTAGTAGTGCAGACCTGGGCAAGTCACTTAATCCCCATTACCTAGCCTTTAGTGCTCTTCTGTCTTGGAGCCAATCCACAGTATTGGTTCAAAGATGGAAGGAGGGTTTTTGGATGGAGGGATAGAAGAAAGAAAAAAAGGAAGGAAGGAAGGAAGGAAGGAAGGAAGGAAGGAAGGAAGGAAGGAAGGAAGGAAGGAAGGAAGGAAGGAAGGAAGGAAGGAAGGAAGGAAGGAAGGAAGGAAGGAAGGAAGGAAGGAAGGAAGGAAGGAAGGAAGGAAGGAAGAAGGAAAGCAAACACTGGATTTGGACTCAGAGAATCTGTTTCAAATTGTAATCTTTGTCACTTATTACCTATATGCCTCTGGGTAATTCATCCAACCATTCCAGGAACCAGTTTTTCTTATATCTAAAATGAAGGACTTGGACCAGTTGATCTTCACAATTATGACCAGCCCTTAATCTATGGTGTTTTGGGTTCCTTTCCCATTCTCCCTTTCTCCCTCCACTAGTTTCTTGATTATCCACTTTATACAAATAGAAACAGTCTCCTGTAATTTTTTAAAAATATAGAAGAATGTTTAAAGGAAGCAAGCTGAAGTTGGTGCCCAGAAAGTTCGCATTATCTGATTTGCCCTGTAATGAGCGGGCAACCCTGTGCTTCTCCACTTTCCCTCTCTGTTCTACTGGACTTTTACTACTGAGCTTCATTAAAGAAATGTTAGGATGAACAGGAATTGAGGGAAGATTGAGCCAAGCATTACTAAATTGAATTGATTTTGTAAAATGGAAAATTAGTTGAATATATTCTAAAGATATTAAAAGATGGAGATTTTTGAAAAAAAAAAATAAGTTTTTTGTTTAATTTCCTTTAAACCTGAAAGTTAAATTTGCCACTGTACTCCTGTTTGAGTATTTTACACCATGGAGAATTTGACTGATCCTAGTTTTGGTGGTCCTTTGTGCAGTGGAATAAAGGTCTCAATTTGTATTCTCAGGACCTGTGTTTGAATCTGGTATCTTGCTGGCATAACCCATGATCTGAAGTGGCTCTTCCATTTCTCAACCCATATTCTAATAATTTCCAAACCAGAATCTCCCTTTGTCAACTGGGGATTATCTATCCTTCCTTCCTTTCTTGAAATCTGTTTTTGTTAAAACAAGATTATTATTTATTCCTACTGGGTGATTTAAGTGGACAATTTGGTCATTTTTTGTTCTTAGTCCCTTCATGAAGAGTGTGTTTTATCTGGACTTTTTGTTTTCACTATTGGATTGGTGGATTGGGATTAAAATGCCAGATTAGAGAGAGAGAGGTGGACATACCAAAATCAGTGGTCATTTACAAGGGTCACTGAAATCAAAGCCTAAAGTTAAGAAAAAAAAGATACATAAATAAGAATCCCAAAAGGCAAGATTGAGGATTGGGGCAATGGTGGGAGAAGGGTGTCATGAAATCTGAGGTCGAGTTTGGAATCAAAGCACCTAGATTAGAAATCCTAAATCACTCCCCATTCATGGACTTCAGTTTCTTCTTCTTTTTAAAATGTTGGGACTGGACGGCTTCTGAAGGCCTTCAATCCTTGATCTAGGATCCCACACTTTGTATTCTCTCTGTGTGTCTGTCTCCTCTCCTTTCCTCTTCTCTTCTCTTCTCTCCCTTTCTCTCTCTCTCTCTCTCTCTCTCTCTCTCTCTCTCTCTCTCTCTCTCTCTCTCCTCTCTCCTCTCTCTCCCTCCCTCCCCCTTCTCCCTCCCCCCCTCTCTCTGTCTCTCTGTCTCTCTCTCTGTCTCTCTGTCTCTCTCTCTCTACCTCTCTCTCTCTCTTCTCTCTCGTCTCTCTCTCCTCTCTCTCTCCTCCTCTCTCGCTCTGTCTCTCCTCTGTCCTCTCTCCTCGCTCCCTCTCTCGTCTCTCTGTCTCTCTCCTCGTCTCTCCTCCCTCGTCTCTCTCTCCCCTCCTCCCTCTCGTCTCTCTCTCTCTCTCTCTCTCTCTCTGTCTCTCTCTCGTCTCACTCTGTCTCTTCTCTGTCTCTCTCTCTCTCTCTCTCTCTCTCGTCTCTGCTCTGTCTCTCTCTGTCTCTCTCGTCTCTCTTGTCTCTTCTCTCTCTCTCTCTGTCCTCTCTCTCTCTCTCTCTCTCTCTGTCTCTCTCTCTCTCTCTCTCTCTTCTCTGCTCTCTCTCTCTCTCTCTCTCCTTCTCTCTCTCTCTCTCTCCTCTCTCCTCTCCTCTCTCTCTCTCCTCTCCCTCCCTCCTCCCCCCCTCCTCTCTGTCTCTCTCTGTCTCTCTCTCTGTCTCTCTCCCCCCCCCTCCCTCTCCCTTGTTCTTTTACTTGTTCATGCACTTTCCTGTCTAACTTTCACATTCTGGAATGTCTTTGGTCTAATACAGGGTCCTTCCTTGCTTCCTGACATTTGCTGTAGAGGTTTCTGGCTGTGTAAATTGGGCTCCTGCTTTCTCCACCCATTTCCCTCCAGAGCTCTCCCCTGCAAAGGGGGTGCCCCCTTGTCTTCCCTGCTTCCATCTGGGAGGCTTAATGAGCTGATGCTGGCCAGATGAACGACGAGCGTCCTGTAGAACGTTCCCGGGAACTGGCGGCGGCTGCAAAATGTCACCCTCGTTTTCCCCAGACCTGCTGTTGCCAAGTTCCCCCGCATGCCAGCAGCCTTTTCTAATGGTGGCACAGAAGAGAAAAGGGTGAAGCTTGGGAGTCACTGAGCTGCCCCCTCCAAAGACACTTCTGTAGCAAGAGAATTGAAGGCTGAGAGTCAGTGGTTCAGTTTATGCCAAAGATGTCAGCCTTTTTGATCATTGGGTTTTTTAAACCCTTCCCTTCCCTCTCAGAATCAATACTGTGTATTGGCTTCAAGGCAGAAGAGCAGTAAGGGCTAGGCAATGGGGGGTCAGGTGACTTGCCCAGGGTCACCCAGCTGGGAAGTATTTGAGGTCAGATTGGAACTCTAGGCCTGGCTCTCAATCCACTGAACCACCCAGCTGTTCCCTATAAACTCTTCTTAAACCATTACCTTCCACCTTACAATAAATAGTATGCATTGGCTCCAAGGCAGAAGAGCAGTAAGGGCTAGGCAATGGGGTGAAATGACTTGCCAAGCTGAGATTTGAACCCAGGACCTCCCATCTGTAGGGTTGGCTCTCCATCCACTGAGCCACCCAGTTGCCCCTGATCATGGTTTTTTTAAAAAGCAATTCAATTTCTCCTTATTTAAAGGGGGGAGAAAGTGCATGTGGAGAGGAGATGAATCTAGGAAGGCCACTGCCTGCTCCCCTTTTGGGGACGGAGGGGTTAAGGCCTGAGCCCCTGGCCTGTAGGAAACAAGGCTGTTGTCAGAATAATGTTGTAGCCAGGTGTTAATCTGTGTCCAGAGGGGTGAGTGCTGGAATTCATTATTCAT
>NC_077228.1:517989130-518004200 GCF_027887165.1 Monodelphis domestica | reverse complement strand
GGACTTGAAAGGCCACGAGGCTAAACCCATCGTTTTATAGTTAGAAAACTGAGAACCGAAGTGATCTCTGCTTAGGATTGCAGAATCATCCATTTAGGGCTGTAAAGGACCTCAGATATCATCTGGTAGCCGAGTCCTCCTTTTACGCATGAGGAAATTGTCATCCGGGGACATTAAGGGATTTGACCAAGATCACACATTTTTAGGATTCGAACTCAAATACTTTGACTCCTCCCTAACCTCCCATGTACACAGCCAGACCCTTAGATCACAGATTTCGAGTGCATATTAAGCATTTACTATGTGTTATTTAGAGAACATATTAAGCATTTACTCTGTGTTATTTAGAGCGTATATTAAGCATTTACTATGTGTTATTTAAAGTGTATATTAAGCATTATTATGCACTAATTTGGGGATGGATGGGAAGACAGCTGGGGGGTTCCATGGAGAGAGCACCAAGCCTGGAGTCCAGAGGAGAAGACCGCAGACACTTCCTGCTTATGTGACCTTGGGCAAGTCTCTTCACCCTGTTTGCTCCAATTTCCTCATCTGTAAAATGAGCTGGAGAAGGAAATGGCTAACAGTCAAGTGTCTCTGCCAAGAAAACCCTTCCTGGGGTCAAGAAGAGTCAGAAACAAACCCAACAACAACAGTTATTAGGAATACAAGTGTAAGTCTGAGGTAGGATAGCCCTTACTCTTCAGAAGCTCACCTTTTAGGGAGAAAGCAACAGAAATCAAAACCACAAATTCAGGGGAGGAGAGAAAGGAAAACTCCCCCCCCCCCCCCCCGGCCAAGGAGATTCTTGAGGAGGTGAAGAAATCTGAACAATGTCTGGGAATGAAACGAGCTCATGGAAAGCTGGGCTTGGGAACGACCCCTCAGCCTGGCTGGCCTCTGAAGAGAGGTTTCTCTAGCTGGTGAACAGGACAGAGGGAAGCTGGGAGGAGGAGTCGGGTCATTCTGGTCAGACCTCTGATTCTAGGCTGGAAGAAGAAACTCACGATTCCAAATCTAGACCCAGAAGGAGGCCATTGAGTCCAACTGATCCCTTCCTTGAGGCAAAGGGACTTGCCCAGTGTCCGGGGCAGAGCTTGAGTCTGTGCCCAGAATTCTTTCTACGGTCCTGCCTCACTTATCTCCAAGAGGCGTCAGAAGTCGTTTGATCCAACCCCTCCGTTTTACAGCTGGGGAGCATCTCCCCAGCTTGACTTTTGACTCTAAACCCACTTTGCTACATTGCCTCCCAAACTCTCAACTCTGTCACCATTTCCTCCTCTGTCGTTACCTGTCTGCATTTCTTTCCCTTTTCATGAGATGGCATATTTCTTGAGAGTAGAATTTTTGTTTTGGCTTTCTTCTATTAATCAATCAATCAATCAATCAATGAATCAATCAGTCTGCATTGATGAAGCGCCTACGATGTGCCAGGTTCTCTACTCAACAGTGAGGATACAAAGCAGCGTTCCACACTCCCAGGGAGCTTCTCTTCTCTTCTACGGTGCCTGACCCAGGGCAAGCTTTCCATGCATTTTTGTGGAATGAAATTGAAGCTCAGCCAGGAGGTACTTTCTGCCTCCTGCCTCCCTTGCAGGACTGGGGAGGGAGTATTTGGGACACGACCTCGTTGCCTAAAAGGATGTCTCTGTTCCCTGTGCTCTCTGCCTGCCTTTATTTGACCAGAGACATGCGTGCTTCTATCAGTCACCCAGAACAATTGAACAGAGACATTGAGAGGCGAACATAATAAGAGCAGATGATTTTTTTCCCAACAAAACCACCCCATCTGCCCCATCGGAAACCTTCCTCTCCCTAGCGTGGTTTCTACCCAGATTAACAGATGGCACCAGCTCTTGGCCAAGAACTCTCATTATCTGATCACGAGAGGTTGTTCTTTTGCTTGCCTATTTGGGGGGAGGGATGGGAAGCATGTTGGTGACGGCTGACCGCATGCCTGTTGGCCATGGCACCAACCTGAGAGAACTAGACAGAAAGCTGGCTTTCTATGCAGCCTTCTGTGTTTCATTAGGAGAGGTTGGCTTCATGGCAGACAGCTTCGTTCAAGGCCGGACTTTGAGCTGCTGGTAATGCTTGTTCAGCTCAGGCGGGGAATGAAGCGGCAATGAAACCCCCCTTGAGCATGTCGCTGACCATTGTCAGACACGCTTCGTGTAAAAAGGAAAAGGAATCATCGGAGGATTCATCCATGGGGATGATCGGTTGGGAACTCTGAAGCAGTCGAGGACCAAATGGAGAAATGGAGACTCAAGGAAGTCAAGTGACTTAGGATGAGAGAGGCAAAGAGCTAGAGGTGAAAGGACACTCCATGTCCATCTCGGCCAGTGGCCCTCAAACCACAGACACTGGGAAATCTGGTGACGGATGCGGCATCCCCCCGGCCCCCCAGAAAGTTCCAACACTCAGCCATTAGTGGTTGTTGTTGAGTTTTTTCAGACGTTTCTGATTCTTGGACCACATTTACAGTTTTCTTGGCAAAGATCTTAGAGTGATTCACCCTTTTCCTCTTCCAGCTCATTTTTCAGAAGAGGAAACAGAGGCAAACAGGGCTAGATGATTTGTCCAGGGTCACACAGCTAGGAATGTCTGAGGCTGGATTTAAACTCATCATGAGCCCATTTGGGATTTTCTTGGCAAAGACGCTGGAGTATGTCGGCATTTCATTCTCTAGCAAGTTTTAAAGATGAGGAAATTGAGGCCGACAGGGATAAGTGACCTGCCTGGGGGTCACATGGCCAGTGGCTGGGGCTGGATTTGAACTTGGGAGGATGAATCTTTCTGACTCCAAGCCTGGTGCTCTATTTCTTGCCCCATCCAGAAGGGACTAGAGGGGTGAATTTTAAGTCGGGAAGACCCCATTCAGACCCTGCCTTCAATGTTTACTGTGTGATCGTGGACAAGTCCCTTTAATGGCAGCTTCCTCACCTGTAAGACAGGCCTAACGAGACCTGTGGTCTTTGCCTTCCATATTGCTGTTAGGCTCAAATGAGTGATTGTCAAACCTTAAAACACTGTAGATATGGCCATGATTGTTGTTGTTTTCATCATTGTTTATAGTCCTCAACCTAAAGACCATCTGGTGCAACCCCCTCCATTTACAGGTGAGAAAAGTGAGGCTGGAAAGAGTTTGGTGACTTGCCCAGCATCATACAGGGAGTAAAAGACAAAACTTTGTGTTAGTTGACGACGACGACGACGACGACGACTACTACTACTATGGACCTATTAGTAGAACTACCACTGCTACTGAATTCCTGAATCTTAGATCTGAGAACCTACTTTTCTCTCCCCTAGTGACCCACTTCCACTAACAGCATGATTTCTTAATCAAATACTCAAGAGTGTAACAAGGGCTTTGTTCCAAAGAATAAAGAAAATATATTTAAGCTATCTTGCAAAACCACAGAAACCAGACCCAGTATCTCTTATCTCTACAGACCTAAAATGATGCTCTTTTCTCACCTGACCATGTTTCTCTCCCAAGAGCAATCTCCTTTCTGCCCCAGATCCAAGATATTTATCCTAGAACTTTTTGCCATCTTCCTTTCTAGTTTATTTCACATTTGAAGAGAAATTCTGGCATTAGAGGAAGTCTAAGAGGCTCCTGGTGCCCTTTTCCAATGGGGAATCCAGTGCCCCAAAGCCTACGTAAGGGGTAAAGCCAGCATACTTTTTCTCATCTCTCATTAGGCCATTCTCGAGATGCTCTCCTTATTAATTTTCTTCTCTTACTTCCATAATAGTCGGAGTGATACAGTGAATACAGTGATATGTGTTGTGTTTGGAATCATAGGTCCTGAGTTCCAATTCCTGCTCCACCACTGGCTACATGTAGGACCTTGGGTATATTAATTAACCTCTCAGAAAACATCATTGTGAAATAAGACAGTTGTCTCAGATATCCTTTTTCCAGCTCTATAGTTATGATGTATAATCCCAGGATAAGTGTGCTTTACCATCTTTTGATCACCAAAAGAGAGAGTTGGACCAGGTAAAAGTCCCTAACCTGGAGTCCATTAACTTATAGTTTAAAATAGATATATTTGGGGGCAGGTAGGTTGCTCAATGGATAGAGACCATAGTCTGGAGTCAGGAGGTCCTGGGTTCAAATGTGGCCTCAGAAAACTTTCTAGCTCTATGACACTGTGCAAGTCACTTCTAACCCAGTTGTCTAGCCCTTACTGCTCTTCTGCCTTGGAACCATTACATAGTATCAATCCTAAGACAAAATATAAAGGTATATATACACTCACAAAATGTTATATTGTTATATTACATAGAGTTTATCATATAATGTTACATTATGTGATGTATACATATATTAAATTATATAATAGACATATTTTATGTTATATTATTGTATATATTTTATCATAATATATATCATATTACAACATTATATTAATTATTATTTTAACATATTATATAACCTATATTAAATTTATTTGTGGTTGGATTCTGAATATATAATAGGTGGTTGCCAGGGATTTAAATTTCTAAATCACAAATGAATTACTAAAGTAACATGAATTTATGGTAGTTTATTTACAATAGAGGGAAGATATTAAGGAGTGAGAGAAAGAGAGAAAAAACTCTGACTTCCTCTGAGCCAGTTAGAAATTTCTAAACCTCAGCCAGGGGAAGAGAGTCTCAAGATGATGGGCCTTTCCTGGAGGCTTTATGTCTCCAGAAAGGAGAGGTCACTAAGTCATCCTTTCACTCGCCAATGATTACCCTCTGAATGAAAAGAAGTCTGGGTGTCTGTCTTCCAGTCACTCCTCAAGTGTCTGTCTCCAGTTTCTCCTCTGAGTCCAACTCTGAGTCAGAGATCCTTCATCCAACTCAAAACTTGAATCGAATATCTCTCTTCTGGCCTTTCATCCTCTTTTTAAAGAATCTTTTTCTCTTGTGTCACCTCCCCTAAATTTCATGTCTACCAATCACAGTAGATACTTTTCTCCAGGACTGCCTACTCTTTAGTTCTCACCTTCTTTGGTTAGATTATATCTTTTTACGTTACTTAATACCTTTTTTGGTAAGTTCACCTTTTGTAGTTACTTAACACCTTTTTGTCGTTAAAATGGGTAGATGTACTTGAAATACTGAGTTATCACCTTTTTGTGGATTAAAATCTAAAAATAGATTGTGGATTACAATTCTAGCTTCACTATAAAGAAAGAGCTAAGTACCTTCATTATTACAACAATTAGGAGATGACTAAATCCAATCTTCACACATACATACTGTGTGTATATATAGATATATGTATGTGTGTATATTTATATATATATATATATATAATTTCAATTTAATTCTTCACCACAGTTAGTTTGCTCTATAACCATCTATCTTTTATTAAATGCATTTTAAAAACAACATTCTCAGAAAAGGTCCATATTCTTTATCAGATGGATTGCTAAAGGGGTCAACAGAAAGAGTTCATTTTCCTGTTTTTATGGTTTACCATTTCCTTCTTCAGCTCATTTTCCAGATGAGGAAACAGAGGCAAAAAAATATGAAGTGATTTGTTCAGGGTCACACAGTAGGAAAATGTCTGGAGCTAGGTGTGAATATAAGAAAATAAGTCTTTCTGAGTCTAAATGCAGTGCTCTATCCACTGTATACCCTAGCTGTGCCCCCCCCCACCCACCTCTGGCAAAACAAATAAACAAAAAACAGCTCCTAATTACCATTTATTTTGAGTTTTGAAGTTTGCCACAAGTTTTCCAATTTTCACAATTACTCTGAGCTATAGATACTGTTTTTATTGCCTTGCTTTATAGTCTAGATAATCTCTAAGTGTCTTTAAAATTCTAAACGTTTATGATGTTATTCTGTAAATCAGAGCAACTTGGATACAGGATGGGTAATCTACAGTGTTTCCGGACTCAGGAGTTCTTTACCAGTCTTCCAACAAATATTTAGGAAGCAGCTATTATCATGAAAAACACCCACAGGGCCAGTGGTCACCTGGAGGTGGTCTCTGCCCAAAAGGGATTTCTGATCTTCTTGCCATTTTATTAAAACTCTGAAGGCCCTGGATTCCTCTACTCTGAGCAGAGTGCCATAATTAGGATATATAAGGAGAGCTATTTAGACCTGAAAGCAAGCTGGATTGGAGATAATCTAGGTTGATCCCCCTTTTTAGAGATGGGTAAATTGAGGTCTAGAGAAGTGACTTGTTCATATTCACTCACCTTACTTTATAGCAGAGCCTGGAATTGATTGAGGTCAAGAGAAATTCATGTTGGACATTCTTTCCTCTAAACTACAGCTGTCACCTGTGTCTGAGACTTAAATACGAGGACCCTCCCCCCTCGGCCACAATCCAGGCTTTTGGAAACTTCCCCAGGGAGGAGTGGTCTATTGCTGTGCAGTGGATCCAAGTGGGTGCTCTCCATGATTTTCCTTATGCAATTTGCTGGGATTGGGCAGAGGATTTACTCTCAGTCTCTGTTCTCAATGCAACTGTACTTATAGGTAGGCTGGGCAGGCCAGCAGTGGTTTTTCCTGCCACAGAGATGGGGCCTTGTTGACAAATGGCCCCAGCTAACGATTGGCTGTCCCCCACCCCCTTCTTCACTTTCCATCACATCCTTTAGGCAGACTTTTTAATTTCCGCGCTTCCCCACATTAACACTGTTGGCTTCCTTGGCTGGCCCAATAGTTTACTAAAGTCATCAATCTTTCTTGTGGACGACAGATAAGGTTGACTTCCCATGAAAATACAATTTTGTTAATATTATTGTACTCCGAGTCAGTGTAAGAGATTCAGCAGTGGGTGCAGAACTGATCTATCATTTATGGGAGAATTCTACCTGAAAATGAACAAAGCACTAGTGGGCTACCCCAGGGTGTTTGGGGCTTGTAGTCATTATTTTCTTTTTGTTTTTAGTCATTTTCTGATAATAATCACCAATGACCAAGTGCCCTACTTTGTGCTTAATATGAGAGTAAATTATTCCTTGACTTCTTAAGCAGCCCAGTGACCCCTGGTCCTGACAACCCATCATTCTCTTACAACCTTAGGATTTTTCTGCCTTTTCATCTAGCTGGTAGCCAAACATCTATTTTTGTGTTGTCTCCCCTAATCAGAGTGTGAATTTGTTAGACGTACAGGTTGTCTTGCTTTTTAAAATTTTTGTCATCACTTTCTAGTATGGTGCTTGGTAAATAGTAAATGTTTAATATTCCTTCCTTCCTTCCTTCCTTCCTTCCTTCCTTCCTTCCTTCCTTCCTTCCTTCCTTCCTTCCTTCCTTCCTTCCTTCCTTCCTTCCTTCCTTCCTTCCTTCCTTCCTTCCTTCCTTCCTTCCTTCCTTCCTTCCTTCCTTCCTTCCTTTCTCCCTCCCTCCTTCCCTCGCTCCCTCCCTCCATCTCTCCCTCCCTTCCTCCTTTCCCTCCCTTAGTTCCCTCCTTCTTCCTTTAGTTCCTTCCATTTATTTATTTTTATTTATTATTTTAAAATTAATTTTAATTTTTTCCATGGTTACATTATTGTTGTCTTTCTCCCCTCTCCCCTTCCCTCTCCCAGAGTTGACAAGCAGTTCCACTGGGTTATACATATATTATCACTCAAAACCTATTTCCTTATTATCCAATTTTTGTGCGAGAGTCATCTTATAAAGCCCAAACCCCAAGTTATATACACATATAAACAAGGGTTCAATCCTGTGTTTTCTTCTGGATTTCTACTTCGATTGGGATTCGTTTTAAACCTATTTGCCTGTCCAGAGTCAGAGAAATGTTCCTGGAGTATGAATTGTACCACGATGTGGCATTTTGAATGTAATTGTGTCCTTGTCTTGTCCTGGGAGCCATACACAGATCTGGTGCTTGTTTGGCGGTGAATTATTCAGGTGCCTCCCTTTATGGGGCAATGGAGGGAAGAGGGCCCAGGATACCTCCCTAAGGCAGATAACCTACTTACTATAGAAATGGGTGTCTTCAGCTCAAGAGAGGCAAGGAACGTCCTCATCAGACAATCAGACAATCAGTCAGTCACTCAATAAGCATCCTTCTGTGTGCCAGGCACATGGATGCAGATACAAAGAAAATCATGATGTTGCTATTTTCAGATAGCTTACATTCAAATAGATCTGACATGGCTATTTGTTATTTCTGAATGGAAATGCTCATACATGTGCCTCATATTCTGTATATAGTCGTATATGATTTTTAAATTTAAATTTATTTAAAATTTTTAATTTCAAAAAGATTCAATGCAATTAAGTTAATAAGTGTAACAGCTAGGGGCAGCCAGGTGGTTCAGTGGCTAGACACAGTAGGTCCTGAGTTCAAATACAACCTCAGACACTTGCTAGCTTTGTGACTCTGGACAAGTCACTTAACCCCAGTGGCTTAACCCTTACCATTCTTCTGCTTTGGAACTTATCCTTAATATTGATTCTAAGTCAGAAATAAGGGTTGAAATTAAAAAAAAAAAGCATAGCACCTCCCTTATGAAATTGTCATTTCTATATCTATGATGAATCTCAAAAATCATAGTTTGATTGTAAGACTGAATTCATAAATGTTGAACAAAGGAAAGTTGGGTCTAGATTATGAAGGGTTTTATACGCCAAACAGAAGAGTTTGTGATTGATTCTAGAGATGATAAGCCCTCAGGAAAAAAACATGAATTCAAATTCTGCCTCTGAAACTGGCTGTAAATGCCCATGGACCAGTTGTCTCACTACCTATCCATGCTCCTGTAATGTTTACATTCGAGAAGAGCGATTGCGTTCTATAGCATAGGAGGGCTTTTCCACATTGGAACATCCCTCCACAAATGAGATCAAAGGTCTGATCCCTCCCAGCCTGTGGTTATTGTTATTTTTCTCTCCATTTCAACAATGTCTTCGGAATGCTTGAAATTCTCCCCAATACCCAACTTGGTGACTGTCATTGCTGTAGAGGAAACAGGAATAATGGGGCATCCTCTCAAGTGGAACTCTAATTCTTCTGCTCATTGGTTAGAGAGGGATCATTTGGATTCATAATGATTACCCAGAGAGTTCTACAGGCTGCTGAAGGGCCTTCTCAGGCGCCAAAGAATGATTAACCAGCCCTCGCTGAAGTCTTAGAATTAAGGTTTTCTCTTGTCCACGGGAGTAGTTGAAAATTGGCTTTACGTGCATGATGTACGAGATCACTATTCATAATTAAATGAAATATTTGAATAAGCAGCGCCCCATGTCTCCCCCCCCCTCGTTTTTATGCTTTTTATGGAGGGAATGACAGAGAGGTCTTAGTCATTTCCTTTGGAATGCTAACACTGAGCCAGGTGCCTTCAGTTATTATTGTATATAATGTATCCTTCACTTGATTTCACGACTCCCGTTTAAAATAGAACTTCAGAGAATCCTAGAATTTAGTGTCCATCTAGTCCAATTGTACCTGAAAAAAATTCCTTCTTAAAACAGCAATATTAGGTCATCCTGCTTTGGCTTCAGATAATCTTATTCCACTTTGATCACGCATTATTGTTCAGAAGGCTGCTGGGTAGAGCAAGAGTTAGAGCATTGCACCTGGAGTCGGGAAAACTCATCTTCACAAATTCAAATCTTAGCTGGGTAACTCTATGCAAGTCACTTTACCTTGTTTGCCTCAGTTTCCCCAACTGGAAAATGATCTGGAGAAGGAAATGGTGAACCATTCCAGTGTCTCTACCAAGAAAAACCCCAAAGAGGGTCACACAGAATTGGTCATGACTAAAAAATGACTGAACAACAAGAGCAAATTCTAAGGATCTTTGCCTTGTCCTAAACCTCAATTTACTTTCTTTCAACTTTTACCCATTAATTTGAATCTTCCCTTGTAGTTTCCCAAATAAGTTGAATCCCCCTTTCATTAGGATAACCCTTTAAATACTTGAAAAGAGTTATGACTACAGGTAGTGTGTGATCCCAGAAATCAAAGCAAATTTACACTTAAATTTGTGTACTATATTTTTTCAATTCATTTCAGATGTTTAAAGCTCTTTAAATATATTATCTCATTGAAATTGATCAAATAAAAACAGAAATATATTATCTCATTTGATCCACATACATTAACAATACAGTGAGGTAAATCCTTTTATTTTCAGTTTCTAAATGAGGAAATTGATTGGTTTGGTGACTCACCCAGAGGAATGGAGACTTTATAAATTATGTAAATTTATGGGTCCCGCTGGACATGTATGAGGTCAGATTTGAATGCAGGATCTGCTGTCTTCAGGCCTGGCTCTCTAACCACTGGGAAACCCAGCTGCCTTCTACCCTTTAATTCTTTCATGTGCCACTGAGATTTGAGCACAGAAATTCCAGATAATTATACCATTAGTCTTAGTAGATTTTAATACATTTAAATTGATTTGTAACTATGAAAATATTATGGAAATAGAAGATGTTCAATGCTGAAAATGTCATAAATGATCCAAAGATTTATGTGTAATTGATGCTGGGGGTCTCTATTACCCAACACATATCATTTTGATTTTATCTGCTGTCCACGGAGCCCCTTTTTCATGAACACGTGTAGAGAGGACCAGTGTTGTGTCCTTTCTTTCCAGCGATTTAGTAACAAATCTGCACAAAAGCTAATATTAGTTATGTTTTGAGAAATTCCCAACCATTGATCCCCACTGTGTCTTTCCTGGAAAGATGTATGGAAAGTTTCAATTGCCTGTTCATACGTCTATTTATCTGTCCGTCTTATCTTTCCTTGGCGATGATTAAAATTCATCTGGTATCCCCTTCAGAGAAAGGAGGGAAAATCCTACATATGATGGCTTTGTATTTCCCTCTGCAAGGCAAAAAAAAAAAAGGCGGCTCAAGAAAGGCAAGCTTTCAGATGTCGTATGAACAAAGATATGGAAATGGGAGCAGAGTGCAGCATCTGGAGGATTTCAAACAGGGGAGCGCAGGCTGTGCGTGTCTTTAGCCGTTAGAAGGCTGAAAAGCTGTTTCCTGTCATTCTCCATCTTGTCACTTCTAGGGCCGACATCTTGCCGATTCTTACACCAGCTGTTGTTTTTTCCCCCCTCTGCAGACAGATGGTGTAAGCTCTTTGATAATTTTTTTCTCCATGTTCTGGGGAAATTTGCTCATGTAGTACCTTTATGTAATGATCATATAGGCCTGTCGCTCACTTTATCCTGTTAGCTGAGCCAGGGAGGGAATGGAAGATGCTGGAGGTGGGGAGTGCTCAGGATTCCCCGCTGCCCTGGCCTGGACCGGAGAAGCTCCACCAGAATCTTGCCTGTAAGGATGTTTTCTTGGCAGTCTTGGTGTGTTATAGAATACTATTGGGAGGGTTGGGATAGAGAAAAAAATAGTTGAGGGTCTTTTTCTTTGGAAGAGATTGAAGTTAAGGCAAACCAAGTCATCGTTTGCATTTACTTCCCCAACCTGGTTTAAACTCATAGATGGAAAGTCAGATCAACAAACGTATGAACATTCATTAATTGTATTTTTTGTACTGGGGGTGCTGGGCTACCTCCTTATGAGACAAAGAAGAAAGCTGGAAACCGTCCTTGCTCTCAAGGAGCTCATCATCTAAAGTGGGGAGGTGTAGATGGATCGATGGATGGGCAGAGAGAGATAGAGAGTTGGATGGATCTATAGAGAGACAAAGACAGGTCGACAAACAGACAGATGGACAGACGAGTGGATAGATGGATGGATGGAAATGTGGATGGTTAATATAATAATAATATAAGACAGTATCTTATAAAATATGATATACTTCATCTTATATGATATATAATATAAGATATTATATCTTATATAATATAATAATAAGATAAATGGATAGAGAGAGATGAACAGACACAGAAAGAGAGATGTATGGATAGACAGAGAGAGATGGATGGATAGAGACAGGAAGGCAAATAGATGGATGGATAAATTGAAAAAGAGATAGATGGAAAATGGATAGATAGATAGATAGATAGATGGTTGGATGGATAGATGGATAGATAGATATATGGATGGATGGATGGATGGATGGATACATATATACAAACATACATACATACATGGATAGACAGAGAGGTAGAAAGACAGAGATGAATAGACAGACACAGACAGACAGATAGATAGATAGATAGATGGATAGATGGATAGGTGGGGAGATGGATGGATGGAGGGAGGGATGAAAGAGAGAGATGAACAGACACAAAAAGATAGATATATGGATAGATGGAGAGAGAGATGGGTGGGTAGAGACAGGTAGACACAGATGGATGGATAAATTGATGGATGGATGGATAGATGGATGGATAGATGAGAGAGAGGAGAGAGAGAGAGAGAGAGAGAGAGAGAGAGAGAGAGAGAGAGAGAGAGAGAGAGAGAGAGAGAGAGAGAGAGAGAGAGAGAGAGAATGCCTCTCTTAAGCACTTAACATGTACTGGGTACTATACTAAACACTAAAGATATAAAGAAAGGCAAAAATCCTACATGCCCTCAAAGAGCTCACAATTTAATGGAAGAAACAAGAGACAGACAGGCTGAAATGTTGTGTGCATTTATTTATTAAGCCCTTTCTACGTGCCAGGCTATGTTAAGCATTGAAGGTTCAAATACAAAAAAAGCTTACATTCCAATGGAAGCAGTCAGTACACCAAGAGGATCTAGAAAGAGAGGGTAGGGGAATTGCACAGTCAGTGGCACATTTGTGTATAACTCTGGGAGCCTTATCAAAGCCCAGTGTCCTGTGGGGTAGAGTCCAAGATTCTCTAGCCAAAGGAGACAAGATATGATCATAGTTTTAGAATTAGAAAGAATCTTAAAGATGATGCAAGTCATCCACTTCATTTTATCAATAAGGAAACTGAGATCCACATTGGTTAAGCAATGATGCTTGCTCTCTAACCTCACTTCCATCTGGAAGTGAAGGGTCCAGTTCTATGACTGTAGCTGTGATTGGTGGAAATTCCCCATATTTTGTACATTCTTGTACATTTAAATACCTCAGAGAATTAGAAGTATGAGGACTAAGAAAAGACCATGGAAAGACCAACTTGTGCATGTCTTCCAACTCCTTATTTCAGAAGAAGAATCAACTCACTGTTACTATTTCCAGTAAGGATGGGTCGATTACTTGGTCTTCCTCTAAAACAGTCCCCTCTGGACACCACTCCCATATGCATCATTTTACCATGTTTGTGGGGTTCTTAACTTTAACTGTAACCTGGTCTTCTTTGTGTGGAGTCGGGTACCAAGGTAAATCCTCTGTCGGAAAGCTATCTCAATACCCGAAGACCTTAACCTGAAAGTTTAGGAACATTAAATGATAAATTGTGTCGTGCTTCCTAATTCCTAAATTGTAACAAGTTACAAGTTTGCTAGTCAGAATAATCCTCAAAATTTATTTCTGTTTTAAAATAGAGCATAAACACCAATCCTTTCAGCATTCTTAAGTTATTGAAAATATATATTAAATTATAAGTAACACACTTTTAGACATTGGGGGAGCTGACAAGAGGGGAGAGTCAGTCTGTCTTCAAGCATTAAGTGCCTGCTTTGAATTTGGGGAAATGTTAGGCTCTGATGATGAAAAAATGATCAAAGTTAGATAAGTCCTGACCTCAAGAAGTTTACATTTTGTTGGAAAGGAAGAAAATAATAACCATCTTAGAGAAAACGAAACTGTTCAATCCATATTTTACTTTTTTATTTTAAACCAAAAAAAAGATTTTAGAATGGAAAGGTAAGAACAAAAATGGTTGAACAAGAAGTCACAAAGTAAATGATGAAAATAGGAGAATACTGAGCTGCCCTCCATAAGTTCATTACCAAGCCTTGATGAGTTACATATAGCAAACTGAAAGAACAGAATTGATTGCTGAGAGATTGTCAGTGATCTGTGAAATGGTTTTAGTGTGGTACAGGGGCTGCATCCTTGAGATGGTAAATGTGCTGATTTTCTAAAGAGAAAAGTAGATGCTTTGAACTCTGGGCAATGATCTTGATGTTGATAAAAAAAAACAACTTCTAAAATAATTTAAGTGAGCACTTAGAAAAGGAAGGGGTTAATCACAAGGACCTCACATGGGTCCATTAAAAATAAATCATGTCAGACCAACCTTATCAATCTCTCTTTTTTTTGACAAAGGTACTATGCCAGTTTCTCTTTTCTCTCCTCTCCTCTCTTTTCTTCTCTTCTCCCCACACACCCTCCCCCTCTCTTTCTCTCTCTCTCTCTTCCTCTATCCCTCTTTCCTTCCCTCCCTGAGTACTGGTTCCAAGGAAATATCTGGCCTCAGACACAGGCCTTCCCATCTCTGGGCCTGGCACTCAATCCACTGGGTCACATAGCTTCCTCATGCCAGTTTTTCAAAGCTGGATAATATGCATATCATAATCTAGATTTTGGTAACATGTTTGACAAAATTCAGAATAAAAGGGTATGGGCTATGTAACAGTACAGTTAGGTAGATTTGGAACTGATTGGTTGACATGACAGTGTTGATGAATGGATTGTTTTTTGGCCAGAAGGAACCCCTCTGTGGCCTTGTTTTGAATTCATTCCACTTTATCCAACATTTTAATCAATATCTTGAATGAAGCTAGAGATGACCTACTTATCAGATTTGCAGATGACATGGCGCTAGAAGGAAAAACTATTAAATTCGAGGGCAGAATTAGGGAACTTAAAAATAACTAAGCAAGGTGAAGCAGTGAACCATATCCAATAAAGGGAAATTTGCTAAGAGTAAGACTAAAACCCTTTACTGGACTTCCAAGAAATCAGCCACATTAAGGCTAAATCAGTAGGCCAAAAACCAGTTCAGTATGCTTTGTTGAGAACGTTTACATGACCATGATCTATGTTACTTAGTCATATGGTATCTAGAATGAAGGTACTTATAGGCACCATGCATCTTGACCAGGTCATTCTCAATGTTGAATTTGGCAAAAAAGGTCATGGAAAGAATATTAAATTTGGAATTGAGTCAGAATCTTGAGTGTACCACTGTGTGATTTGGTGCAAGTCACCCTATGGAGTATCTATCTGTTACCTTGACTATACAATGAATGCCAGGACATTTCGGCATTAAATTCC
>NC_077228.1:517856630-517984130 GCF_027887165.1 Monodelphis domestica | reverse complement strand
ATATTTATCTTGTTTTCCAAGATAAAGGTTAGAATTTCAATAAACAGAAATTGTTTCTTTAATGAAGTAAGAAAGAGGCGTAACAACCCTGAAGTTTTTTTTCCCCCCTCGCTGTTAATAACTTTATTTAATGGCTGATTGTTGTTTAAGTTGAAATGGAAATAAAGAAATTCACAAAGTCTTTGCTTATCCTCAGGTAACTTACTATACATCTGAATAAAAAACAGGAAAATCTTGAAAATCTTTCTGTATTAGTATTTGATGTTGTGTAATTTGAATCTGTTACCCTAAAAACTATGATCCCCAGAAAAACTACAATTTCCAGGACTCTACTCTCTTCCTGTCATTACATGCTGACATAGACAGGAGATAAATTTGATGGGTTTCCTTCTTTTGGCCTCTTTTTCATTTTTGAGCAGGTAAAAGAAACTTAGTCATGTGGTTCTGTTTTGTCAGATAATAAACTTAAAAAAATAATATTTGGAGTATTGAACATTGATTTAATTACTACAATGTAGAAGGTAATAGGGAGACATGGTGTGTTTTTCTCTAGGAGAAAGAGAAGAAAAAATTATGTTTCAGGAAGACTGGATCTAATTTTATTAGTTGTTCATTGAATATATTCAGTATTCCATATTGAACCTATCAAAATGCTTAGACACTGTTGGAACAAATTCGAAATAATTCAGTCAAGGTCCGAGTCAAAATAGTAGGAATGGTAAGTGAGAAGGGTCTATCGAACATACCCTTGGAGAGAAGAAAAGCTGAACCCTGGTGATAGATTGAAGGAAGAGAAGAAAATCCTGGAAGTAGACAAGGTTTCTAGTCTGGAAGGTTGGGAGATTGATTGGGCAAGTCACCCAAGTGGATCGGTCTGATGAATAGAAAGGGTTGGAGGTGTGGGTTGGAAGACTTTGATGATGATTTCAATTGCCCTTGAGTTTGAGTTGATGACAGATGGGAGGAGTAGAGATAACCTTGTTTGAGTGGAAAATAAAGGATAGGAAGCTAGGAGAGGTCACAGAGACACACAGAGAGAAAGAGATTGAGAAAGATAGATACAGAGAGATTAAGTGAGAGGAGGATGGAGAAAGAATTTTAGGGGTATTTCAAGTAATTGAAGGATTGACCCCTAAAAAGGGAGGGGAGACAATGACATATTCTGCACCCCAAAATATGTTAAGTGGCCAGAATTGGGAGAAGGATTGGTTATAGAAGAGAATCATTTAGAAGACAGATTGGAAGAGGGGTGGGGAAACAAGAGGAAAAATAAAAGAAAGGGAGAAAGGAAGGAAAGATGGGAAAGGAGAAAGGATGAAAGAAGGAAGAAAAGAAGAGAGGGAAATAAGGAAAGATGGCAAAGCATAGGAAGGAAAGAAGAAAAGAAAAGAAAAGAAAAGAAAAGAAAAGAAAAGAAAAGAAAAGGGGAAAGAGAGTAGGAATAGAGAGGGGGAGAGAATTGTTTCAGCACTATGGCTATGCCAAACAGTGAAAGACACTCAAGGAGCTCACATTCTAATTGGAGAAGACAACGTTCCAGGGTAGGGGTGAGCTGATTTGGTCACTGGGTTGGTGGGTAATTGATGGCCATTGTAGTGTTGGTAAGCTTTGAACCTGGTCTTCATTCTCCAAAGCTTTGGGTTTCTGACTTGGAGAATAACCCCTCCAGCTCTTTGGGAAAAGGACAGGTAGTCATATCTGACCACTTCTCCAGCTGGTCTATATTATGGTCATTTTTGTGGTCACAGAGAGGGCTGGGGAGGAGTGGGACTAAGAAAAGGCTGCTTGGTTTGACAACAAGGAATTCATGGTAACCATGGAGAAAGTCGTTTGGAGGAGAACAACTAGCAGACTTTAATGATAGGGGAGACTTAAACTGATTTGAAGTTAGAAGGCCAGGAAACAAGAGAGAGAGACACGGGGAGGGAGTGAAAATGCTCTCGATACCATCTGTTAATTTGCTATCTATTGACATACATTAGCCCATTGATGGACATGCCATGTTTACTCTCATGATTTCCTCCTTCTTCTCCATCCAAAGCAAATATTTTACCTATAAGGGAATGTATGCCTGTGAGTAGTGGGGGGGTGGGGGGGGGGATGGTGCCATTGGAAATGGTGTAGAATTAATTACCACCCGAAACTCCTCCTGACTTTTGCTCTGAATAGAAAGATTGCCACTTATGGGAGCCCAACCTTAATAATCCAGGCTCCAAGAAGCTTTGTTTGAACAATCGGAGAGTTTTAAATGGGAGTTAAATTCCCATAGTTGACCACTTAATGAATCTTAAATTTTGCCAAGACTTTGTGTGATGTATGAAGGTATGTAGCATGTATGGACAATTCTAGGGTCGTAACTCATAAGTGTGACTTGGCAGCATGATAGTAAGCCAGATTCAAAGATAAGAAACCTGGGTTTTCTTATATGCCTCTGACATATGATGACCCTGTGGGACCTTAGATAAGTCCCTTAAGCTTTCAGTGACCGGAAGAGACTTCTAAGTTTCTGAGGTGTTGCCCTGCATTCATAGATGGACTATTCTCATAAAGGACTTCTCTAGACCAGTGAAATCACCAGTTCAGATTCTCTTCTCCTCCTTCTCCCTTTCTCTCTCTGTCTCTATCTGTCTCTCTCTCTCTCTGTCTCTGTCTCTCTCTCTTTCTCCCCCTCTCTCCTCTCTTCCTCTCTCTCTCTCTGTCTCTCTCTCCCTCCTTCTCTCTCTTTCTCCCCCTCTCTCCATCCCTCTCTCCCTCCCTCTCTCCCTCCCTCTCTCCCTCCCTCTCTCCCTCCCTCTCTCCCTCCCTCTTTCTCTCTCTCTCTCTCTCTCTCTCTCTCTCTCTCTCTCTCTCTCTCTCTCTCTCTCTCTCTCTCTCTCTCTCTCTCTCTCTCTCTCTCTCCCCCCCTCTCTCTCTTTCTCCTTCTCTCTCTCTCTGTCTCTCTCTCTCCCCCCCCTCTCTCTCTGTCTCTGTCTCTCTCTGTCTCTGTCTCTCTCTGTCTCTGTCTCTCTCTCTCTCTGTCTCTCTCTCTCTCACCCCCTCTTCCTCTCTGTCTCTCTGTCTGTGTCCTCTGCACATTTACAATATTGCCCCAGCAGCAGGACTTGTCACTAGGTCTTCCTTTTTATCTTCTCTACCGTTCTGTCTAACTCTCCATGCACTGAAACATTTCTGTCCCTTGCCTCCCAAATAAGGGACAGAATAAAGACCATGAATCTAAATAAAACAGAAACCTTCCAAATGGCCTCATGAATGCCCTCCATAAGATTGCTGAATTTCCTGTGACAGCTCCAGCCCCCACAGATCACTTTTGTGAGTGTAGGGGATGGAGGGACTATTCTCAGTTTCTGACTGTTGATGCAAGGAGCAAAGTCAGAGGGACCCAGTATGTAAATTAGATTTGTGGTTGAATGGAATTGATTTGGTTGAGACTAAATTAATCACAGTGCTTAATCACGGTGACCTTTAAACATCACAGTCTTGACGGCAGCTGCAGGCCAGTGCCATGTTCAATTGGTGAGTGCCCATGAGGGACGCCTACTGGAATTTCCACCTCTAGGGGGCCAGCCTGGCCTTCATTCCATACTGCCTTGGATGGATTATCTGTCTACCTGGCCAGGAGAGTGCTCTTGCTATTGTTATTCTTGTTGTGGGGACCATGGGATGTTGATTTGGACAACTTAATTTTAAAATAATTGGGGGGGAACCAATGAAAAAGATCCTTATCTTTGCTGAAATGTCTTTAAGAAAGTTTGGGCATCTTTGGGAAGATTCATCTGAAAGGGCCCCCATAGCTGGTCAGAAGGTAAGGGGAAACTGAGGCATGGAAAGACCTTTTTAAAAACTCTCATCCCCTAGCACGATGCTCTTCACTTTTTATTGTTCTTGGCAATGACTCTGGAAAAGGTTGATTGAAATTACGTACAGTTATGTGTCATCGTCTGAGGCTGTCATAGTTTTGCACTCCAGTGCTCCAGTGTTGTGGTTGTTCTCTCCACTCCAAGATCCCTTCCAGCCCCAAATGGAGGAGCCCATCACCCTGTGATCTCCTTAAGCTCCTGATAGGGAAACAGCCATGCACAAAGGCCATGGTGTCATAGGAATGCTACAGAAAATGCTAAGTTAAGCTTTAGTGTAGACAAGCCCTGGAAACCCCTTTTCTCCTCCTCTTCTTGTACATCCTCCTTCTCCCCCTCCCTTCCCCTCTTCCCCTCCCAGCCTCCTTCTCCTCCTGCCTCAAACCAGGCCTCTGTGCTTATTTCCCTGGGGTTCCTGGTCTTACCAGTCTCTCTTCTCTTTTATTTTCTCATATTGATTTGTTTGTTTAAGGAGATTAGCAAAATTTAAATATTCCCCCTTCCCACTTTGCTGTTTGGGTTCTCTGCTTTTCAATTTCCTGTGGGGAAAATTTATTATAGATCGAAGCCCAGAGGTTTATCTGTCTGACCTCTAGCTGATTATCAGACGGAGATCAGTGTGTCAGGGATGGATTGCCTTTGAGAGCTTTCAATCTGCTTGGGGACATGAATGGCAGGTGTCGAACTGGGAAGCAGAGGCTTGACTTTTATCTTAATTTGACCTCATTCAGAAGGTGCTTGTAGCACTAGTCCAATCCTGATGAATTTAATCGCCTGTTTTACCTAGGCAGGGACCAAGTATTGATACACGAAAGGGCCACGTTTCCATAGCTTCTTCGTCTGAGATAGCTGGCCAACAAGGAATGAACCGCAGAAAATGTGATCCCGGGGGTCGCTGATCAACCCCATCAAGCCATATTAAATGTCAAAGACTAGGGGAGAGATTGACCGTGCGGCTGTCATGTGGGGATTTTGCCTCTTTTCTAGGAAAGCAGTCTTGTGAGGTCGTAGCCTTAGAGCTAGCTAGAAGATCCTGGAGTCGAAACGTCCAGCTTTACCCATGAACTAACTCACAGAGCCAGAATTTGTACCTGGTCTTTTGGATCCAAATTCTTTCTGCTGTTGCATAATGCTGGGTGGCCAAGTAGAGAGATCAGTGGACCTGGAATCAGGAAGACCTTGCGATCAAATTTGGCCTCCTGTTAGATGTGTGACCCTGAGCAAATCAGTTAATTTCTCTTGCTTCAGTTTCCTCTTCTGTAAAATGGGCACCATAGGGTGATTTTGACAATCAAACGAGAGATTTGTAAAGTATCTGGCAAATAGGAAGCCCTTCATAAATGCTTGTTTATAATGAGTATTTCTTATTTTCATGAAAGATTTTGGTTTAAACTATTTCCATTTTTCCCCTGAGTGCCATTGGTTCCTATTATCTGGAGTTTTCTTGGTTCTCATTTCCATCTCTTGGGTTTGTTCTTTCCTTCTTAGCTTATTTGTTCAAGTGCCTTTACTGGACTGAATGGTTACTGAGCCCTCGGAAGTCTGCAACTCTTGACTGAGACCTTTGAGAAACCCTTCCCCTTCCCCTTCCCCTTCCGCATCCCCTTCCCCTTCCCCTTCCCCTTCCCCTTCCACATCCCCTTCCGCTTCCCCTTTCCCCTTTCACCTTTCCCCTTTCCCCTTTCCCCTTCCCCTTCCCCTTCCACATCCCCTTCCGCTTCCCCTTTCACCTTTCCCCTTTCCCCTTTCACCTTTCACCTTTCCCCTTTCCCCTTCCCCTTCCCCTTCCGCATCCCCTTCCCCTTCCCCTTCCCCTTCCCTTCCCTTCCCTTCTGCTTCCCCTTTCCCCTTTCCCCTTTCCTCTTCCCCTTCCCCTTCTCCTTCCCCTTCCCCTTCCCCTTCCCCTTCCCCTCCCCCTCCTTACCCCTCCCCTCCCCTTCCCTTCCCTTCCCGCATAGATAAGTGCATGTAAATGTATATATATATGTTGTTATTCAGTGATGTTATTATTGGGCAAAGAAATGCTTCAGAACCCTCTTTTTTCATTCTTAGACTGCTTTCTTGAGGTGTTATTGTTGTTCCTTCATTTCAGTTGTGTTCAACCCTTCATGACCCCATTGGCATTTTCTTGGCCAAGATTGATTGGAACGATTCCTTCTCCTGCTCTTTTACAGATGAGGGAACTGAGGTAAACAGGGTTAAGTGACTTGTATAGGGTCACACAGCTAGTAACACATAAATACATCCATAATTTATAGGTATGTTTATTTGATGTGGATAGAGATCCCTCAAAACAAGTGGAGTCAATTTATTCTCTTCCATCCAGAAGTTTATATTTCATGAAAGGAGAAATACATATGTAAAAAGTAGAGAACACATTAAGTGAAAGTCAACACAAAGTAGTATTATGGAGTGGGTGAGTGGGGGCAGGAGCAGTTGATGGAGAGGGGAGTCAGGGATGTCTTCCTGTAAGAAGGCAGAGCCTGAACTGAGTTTTAAAAGAGGTAGAGGAGAGCAGGAAGTCCATTCTAGGTAACTGCCTGACCAAAGGTGCGGAGAAGGGAGATTGGAGTATCTTGTGTAAGGAATAGCTTAGAATTTTATTTTGTTACTGCTTTTTTCTTGGCTTTCAAGTATAGGAATTATGTGGAATTAATTGTGGAAGGAAAAAAGTACTTTGATTCAATCTCATAATATCTCTCATTACACCTTTTCCTTTTTACTCAGAAGACCACCCTCCAATTTTGCCCACCATCATTGCTTTCCCAGAAGACTCTTCCTCTTTGATCTCACCTCTTGGAACCCCTAACTCCTTCCAAGTTAGGTGCTGGGATGCTCAGTCCATACATAGAGAAGTAAATACAGTATATACATAAGATAAACACAAAATGTCCCAGGCAACACTCAGTGGCAGCACTTGGAATAAGCTTCTTTGTAAAGGAAGTTTTTCTTTCTATACCTGATAAGATTTTTTTTTTTTACCAGATCTCTATAGGTCTGACTTCTCAAAAAAAAAATTGAGGTATCTCTCCTGGCATCAGTCATCCAATAAATATTTTTTGAATCAAAGTGCTGAGAAATAATTCTGTTCATGTAAGAGGCAACTAGACAGCATAGAGAGTAGACACTCTTTAATCAGGAGGAATGAGTTCAAACCAACCTAGCCTTAGACGCTTTACTACCTATGTGACCCCGGGCAAGTCACTTAACTTATGTCTACTTCAGTTTCTGGATTTTCAAAATAGGGATAATCAGAGCTCTTACCTTCCAGTATTGTGAATATAAGATCTCTAAATCATTTTACAAAATGTGCTATATAAATATTAGCTATTGGCTATTCATTCTTATAAACAGCTCTTAAAAAAGAAAAGCACCTTAATTTCTATCTTAGAATCAATCCTAAATATTCATTCCAAGACAGAAAGTTGGTAAGGGCTAGGCAGTAGGGTTAAGTGACTTACCCAGAGTCACCTAGCTGTCCCAGTAAACAGCTCATTTAAAAAATAACTGGGCCATCTAATCATGAATCTAGCCCTACAGTTCTCCCTAATCTATCTCCTTCTATTTTTTGACTTAACATATACAAATATACGCATATATCTACACACACATACACACACACATATATATAATATGTAACATAACAATATAATACATATGATTTGTTACAAATATGTAATAAATTATAATAGATATATCTACCAAGAGAAACATATTCTCCCATAAGCTGTGTCCAAAAGTCCATATCATTCATTTTCCCTCCTCCCTCCCCAAGAAGGCAGGTAACATGATATAGGTTGTACTTATATTTTTATCATATAATACATACATATTTCCCTCTTTATCCTTTTTAAGATGAAGAAACAAAATCCCACAAAGGTTAGGTCCAGGGTCACAAAGGTAGGATTTGAATCCAGATCCCCTAAGTCCAGAGACAGCACTCTTTTCCTTATATCACAGAAGCCTCTTGGTGGAATCCTTTCTTAAAAGGTAGCTGGCTTGGGGACACCCCCAAAGGCAGGGGTAGTTTGGAGTGTTGGACAGAAAGATGGCAGAAGGAGGAAATGCGTGGATATGTGTGTGTGGAATATCTTTCCACCAGAGATTACAGCTTTGGACTAAATCTGGGTGGGCATCAACTTTCCCCGACATTGGGGTCAACCAACTCCAGTTTCGCTGATAACAATGAAATAGATGGACCAGAAATCCTCCCAGCTTCCCCCATCCACCTGAAATTGATTGACAGGGTGGGCCTTGGACAGTTTCCACGGTTGTAAATTACACTTAGCAAAGCAAACATGCAGACCCATGGGTTCAGAACTTATTAGAGGGTTAGATAAGCCCCTTAAAAACAGATCAGAGGAGATTCGTGCCTGATCTCGCACTGCCAGTCGTCTCCCTTGCTAGAACTCTGAGTCTTAAAAGCATCCTTTTAATGATGAAGCTTCTTTCCTCTGTACAAGAAAGCTAGATGGAAAAGAGAGTTGCCTCATTAGCTGGAGGGCTTATTGGAAACGAGAATCATTTAAAATGCAGGCTGACTTTAGGACCTAATGCAATTTTGATGCCACAAATATGCCTTAAAACAGAAACAAACTGGGTGGCAAATTGATGCAAATATTTAGTGAATTGACATCAATGTGTATTATATCAAATCAGAGTCAGGCTGGGAACAGGATGCCACGAAGGCTATTTTTAAAGCTCCATGCCTGTCTCTTGCCTTGGAGAGGAGGGGCAGAGGATGTTTCCATTAATCCTAGAGTAATTGAGTGGAGAGACCCTTTCTAAGCTTTTTCAACAACTCCATCCACGTAGGAAGTTATCTGGCATGTCAGGGCTGAAGCACTGGAGGATAAGAGCCATCAATAATAAATGTTTCCATCATCTCTTTATGGAAATCTGCCTGGTGATGGTGGTAGCTTTTATTTTTCCAACCCAGTCAAGAAATAGACTTTTTTTAAACAGTCATTTTTGGGGAATATCCAGTTAATAAATGAATGAACTCATCATTCTCCCTTTTCCAGAGCTGTTCTCTTAAATTATCGCCTGAAGGACATGAGGTGGACCATCATCAAAACCAATAAGGGAAGAGAATTTTTTAAAATAGACTTATTTATATCATTAAATATTTCCCATTTACATATAAATTGTTTTTCCATTTGACTTTTTAAAATGTTGAGTTCAAATAAGAGAGATTTTGGAACCGATAGAATGTATTGGGGCCCTTTGAGGACAGGGGCTATATAATTTTTGCCTTTATTTTATTTTATTTTATTTTATTTTTTGCAAAAACCCTTACCTTCTGCTTTAGAATCAATACTGTGTATTGGTTCAAATGCAGAAAAGTGGTAAGGGCTAGGCAATGGGGATCAAGTGACTTGCCCAGGGTCACACAGCTAGGAAGTGTCTGAGGCCAGATTTGAACCTAGGATCTATAATAAATCCACTGAGCCACTTAGCTGCCCCCTAATTTTTGTTTTTAAACCCAGTACTTGGCAGTATTCCATAAACATAATAATTAGGTTTACCTTATTTTATTATTACTTTATTACCTTATTACAATAAACATAATAAATATGTTTACCTTACCTACATTAATAAGTGTAGGTTGAATGAATAGACAATGAGTGACAACGGCATAGTATAGTCATTAGATTTGGAGTTGGGATTCTGGGTTCAAATCCCAGCCTTGTCAGTTAATACTTGTCACACCCTGGGAAAATGGACTTACCTCTCTGGAACTTGGTTTCCTTGTTTGTAAAATGAGAGGATTTGACTAGTTGACTTCTAAAATCCTTTGCTACTTTATAGTTCATGAACACAGAATATCACAGATTTAGAGTTCAGAGACAAATCTCAGAGGCCACTTCATCCCATCCTTTTATTTTCTCAATGTAGAGCCAAAGTGGAAAAAAATCAAGTCACTTTCCCCAGGTCACACAGTGAGTATGATGACAGAGATAAGGTCTCTGACTCCTGCCCATTCCATTTCAGAGAGAGACAGAGACAGAGACAGAGAGCAGTGGGGTGGGAAGGAGAGTTTGGAGGGTTGAGGAAGAGACAGAAAGTCACCCTTCAGGAAGCTCTTGACTCTTGAGACACTGATGGATTGCCCTTGCCGACTGCTGCCAACCCGTTGGTGTGTTGGCGAAGCTTGAAAATGAATCACCAGCAGTGGACAGACACATGGTACAGCTGCACGCATTTGGCACAGGAGGGTGTCAGCTGGAGCCCACTAGTTAATCAGGGGATGGATTAAAACTCCAAGGGAAGAGAGACTGATCTGTGTTGTTGTTCAGCGACAAAGCTGGCCCTGCCTGCAGACACTAATTCTAATAATAATAATACCCTTCCGTTGCAGGCCATTAAGCTGTACACTCATCCCCTCTTGTCCAGCTCCAGGACATTGCCAGTGGCTCTTGCCAAACGCTGTTGGCTCTTGACAATGAAATTGGACAGACAGAGGTGAGACCAGGCTGGGAGTCTGTTCTGTTGTGGTTGGCCCAGCGTGGTTCCCATGAAGGTGGGGATGAAGGAAATGAAAAACAAGAGATGCAGAAGGTTTAAATGTCATTCGGAGGCACTGTTGAACATCCCAGGTTGGCAGTTGCCAATGGGTTGGCATGAACCAATGGCGGTATTTGTAGATGATGCCTGTTTGGATGAAGCCAACGTGTGCTCCAGCTGGGCTTGCTGCTTCTCTACAAAAACAGCAAATAGGCCTGGATGTGTTTTGTCTTGACAAGTTGGAAAAGTTTACCTATTTCAGATGGGCTGTGTTGATTGCTGTCCAGGCTTTTCGGTGTCCTCTAAGGGCTGATGAAGTGGAGTTGATTTCCTTTGACATAAAAATATACATAGATACAGAAAGGGAGAAACAAACGTTCTCCTCTCTGAGGATCCGTGGTTTCTGTCCCTATGCACACTTGCTCCCCAGATGGAGATGATGCTCTCTCTGGAACTTATAGTCAGCCAGGAATAGGAGTGTTGGTGAGCTGCATTATTGGAGGGAGTCTTCACCCCCACCCATGGAGTAGTCACACCATTGAGTTCCCATGGAATTTTAGGGGTTGCCCTTCTAGAGCTACCAAGAGGAAGTACTTTATCATCCTGCATTCAACCCAGTTATGAGACTTTCTGCCCTTACTTAGGCTGATGCTCAGAAAATAGGCATGCTATTTATCTCTTTCAGAATTGGATGGAGAGCCAGGGCTAGAGATGGGAGGTCCTGGGTTCAAATTTGACCTCAAATACTTCCTAGTTGTGTGGCCCTGGGAAAGTCACTTAATCCCCATTGCCTAGCCCTTACCACTCTTCTGCCTTGGAATCAATTGATTCCAAGACAGAAGGTAAGGGTTTAAAAATAAAATTAAAAATTAAAAAAAGAATATTCAATATTTCTGTTTGGTTGGACCTTCTAGAACCTATTTTCCATTTGCATACTCCAGAACCCAGGCTTCTCCCCACATCAGGATGAGGTACTAGCTTAGGATTTGATTATAGATGTGTAAGTTTTCTAAGATGATTGACTTTAGTCTGAAAGAAACTTCATAGTCCCTCCATCTTACAGATGAGGAAATTAAGACCTGTAGTTCCTACATGGCTTACCTGGGTAATTCAGGTAATACCTGACAGATAGGTTCTTAATCCCAGTCCTCTGAAATACCAGCCTTTCAGATATTTGAGGGCACTATTATATTGTCCTTGAGCCTTCTCTTCTGCGTAAATATTTCCCAATTCCCAGTACTCGATTTCCTCCAACATGGATGCTGTCTTGGTTGCCCTTCCTGGATTCTCTCTAGTTTCCTTTTAAACTAGGATTCACAGATTGGAACATAGTGCTGCAAAGATGGTTCTGTCTGGGCAAAGTACGGTGGGATTGTTTACTCCATGATCTTAGAAATGGCACTTCTCTTAATTCAGCCCCAGAACATAACTACCTTTTTTTGGTGGCATAAGTCGCTCTGTTAGCTCATCCTGAGCTTTCAGTTCACTAAAATCTTAGCACTTGTGTCTAACATGCCTCTTCCATCCCATATTGATAATGTTATTTTTTAACCCAACTGTAAAATATTATATTTATCTACATTGATTTTTATCTTAGTACAGGCTTATGAAAGATCTTATTTTTAGGGCAGCTTCTGACTCTCTAATCCCATGTATTAGCTACCTTTGGGAATCAATACTTGGGCTCTAAGCTGCCGGACCCTGGCTGCCCTACTCCACCATCTTCCCCAATTCGACTCTAGCGACGCTCCTTATGAATCCATTCTAGACCCTTCAATTTGGGCCTCTTTCTTTAAATTTGGTAAACGGGCTCTCGCTCTCTATGCAAATCATCAATGAAGATGTTTAACAAGAAAGCACATGACCAAACACAGATCAGTGGGATAGCGTTATGGCACCCTACCAAGATGCCAATGAAACATTAACAACTCTTATTTTGCTGATCGATATCCTTCTTTTTTCCATCCATTCATATCCTTAATGGCTTTTCCCGTGCAGAAGTCATTCTTGCCTAGTACGCAATGGTCTTCTTATACCCAGGGGCCTTTTCCCCTAGATTTCTGGGGACACTGAAAGAGTCAATGGTGGCCCCAGGTCACCATCCAGGATGGGTCAGGGATGATATTTGAACCCCAGTCTTCCTGATGGTTTGACTGGTTCTTTATCCACAATCTCTTGCTGCCTCTCTATATTGATTTTCATATTTACCTCTCAGTATGTAAGTAATTGCTTATGCAACATCTGTCTGTGTATGCATGAATAGAAACACATCTCCACCTTCACAGTATTCATTGAGGTTGGCAAGACTTGGTCAGGAGGTGAAAGTGGCCATTGATTACTTTGGGATATAATAGTGGTGTGTGTGTGTGTGTATGTGTGTGTGACACCCTGATTTCCTGTAGGGAACTCCTAGATGAGGAAATTCCTTGCACCAATCTGGGAATTGGCCACCTTATCTCTACTGCTGGAGACTTGAAGAAGTTAAATGACTGATGGATGTTTGCAGAACCTTTTTGTGTCCGAGTTTGTTTCTCCTTGCTCCCCATTTTCCAATATTCCGCTTCCTCTTGTAGAGTTGGTTTTTTTTTTAATCTAGTATCAGACATGCAAGTCTGTTCATTCCTCTCTGAATGCAGTGACTTGAGAATCTTCGCAAACCTTTTGGAAGCTCTCCCTCTCTTTCTCCAGAAATTCAATACCGCCGTGCGTGTCAAGTGCTCTTCAGAGTGTACTAACCTTTATACACCAGTGCGCGCGGCAGACGGCGCCGTGCCTGTGCCCGGTGCTTCCTGGTGGATGGTGGGTGGGTCAATGGGATGTGAAGAATAGTCTGGGGACAGCTAGATAAAATGGATTCACTGGGTTTGCCTCCACAGAGCCAGTCATCAGGACAGATTATCCTCAGGGCAGAATGCCAGAGCAGAGTGGACTGACTCCCCCGTGAGGAGGAGGCTTATTTTCTTAAAGGGTGGCTCCAGAGAACCACTATTTGTATTTCAGGGCAGTGAGGCAGGAGGGGAGCAGGTGTGAGATGCCCACGTTGGGTGGCCCTCGGTGACCTATTAGACAGCTGCATAAGATGGGAAGCCTGAGTTGGGGCTCGCTCACTATCACTGGGACTCCATTTATTTTGCTCACCGATCAGGAAACAGCAGAATCATGATCCAGTTTCCCTGCTGGTGTGCAAGTAGATTATTAACGGGCAAAGAAATGCTTCACATCCCTTGTGTCTGGAAGGGGTCAGGAAACCCCCTTTGGGGGCTGTGTGAAGGCTAGATGGGTGTAAGGAGAGACTAGAAGCAGGAAAACCAGTGTTACAGCTGTTGTCCAAGCCAGAAGAGATGATTATCTGCTCTACTGTGGTGGTCCTATGAGTAGAAAGAAAGGGACATATATATATATATATATATATATATAAATATATATATATATATATATATTTATTTTTATATATGTATACACACACACATATACACACACACACCTTTATGTATGGGGGGATATATATCTATATATGGGGGGACATTTTATATATATACACATCTTTATGTATGGGGATGGATATATATATATATATATGTATATAATATATATATATATATATATGAGATGTCAGGATTGTCAGGAAGATAGAAGCTACAGAGTTAAATGTGTATACGTGGGGTGAGTGAGACTGAGTATTTGAGGTTGACACTAAGGTTGCCAATCTGGGAAGACCAGGCTTCAGAGGACCTGATTCCCTGAATAGGAAGAAGGAATATGATGAGGAAAAATAATGAATTCCGTTTTGGACACATTGAGTTTGAGATGCCAATGGAATGAGTCAAGTTGGCAGCGTCTAGTAGAAAGCTGGATGAGTTTGGAGCTCAAACGAGACAAAAATCTTGGACAAATGGGTCTTGGAAATGCTGCTTAAAAATGGTAACTGAACTCTTTGGAACTGAAGAGGTCATTCATTGAGAATATGAAGAGAAAAGGGAAGAGAGGGTGGGACAGAGCGGGGATGACATCCACAGAGTGTAGGTCTGACCAGGATGAAGAACCAGCAAAGGAGAGTGAACAGTCAGAAAGGAAAGAGAAGTCAAGAAAGTAGGGTGACGTGATGAAAGCAAGGGGATGACGATACTCCGAGCCAATGTGAGAACCTCTATCCATCTCCACAACACCCTTCCCAGCCAATGCTTAGGTGGTGAGACATTCCGTTGAAGCCCCCCTCCGTGGAAGAGAAGGTACCCAGTAGGGAAGTGGATTCATAGTGTCAAATGGTACAAATGAACCAAGGAAGATGCATATTGAGAAAAGGCCTTTCGGTTGGGCAATCAAGAGATCATTGGTAATGCTGACTCAAGCTTCAGGTGAATGATGAAGTTAGAAGACAATGGAAAAAGAAGAATTGAAGGTGCCAACTATGAATGAGTGTTTAAAGACAAAAAGGAAAATCCTAGGACCAGAGCTACGATGGAGTGGAAGGATCAAGTGCCATGAGTTTTTATTTTGTTTTGTTTTTTAATATTCCTTTGCTTCTAGGCAGCTAAGAAAGAGCCTGAGAATAGGAATAAAATAGGGAAAAATGAAGGTAGAGTGTTAGATGAGAATGAGAAGGAACATCAAGATCAGCCTGCTTACAAATGAAGAAGAGGATGAGATCAAGAACAAACATAAAAGATTGTGCTCCAGCAATGGACAAAATCACTTTTTTTCCTTACAGTGAAAGTGTATAACTAGTGGGAGATGATGTCATTCTTATGAGGTCAGGAAGATTGGAACTCAGGGAGCTCAAGAAATGAATGACCATTTTTTTTTCAGAAATGAGAGAGCAGATCCTCAAGTGAGAGTGTGAGGAGCGGGGTGCCAGGCAGGAGAGGCTTGAAGAGAGAACATAAGTCTTAGAAAAAGCCTTTATTATTCCACTTCCACCTCCTCCATTCTCTAGTGTGTTCTTGACTCCCCCCCCCCAAACTCCTTTAGCCCAAGCTCTTTGTTCTTCTCAGAAATTCTTGAAGAGGGGAAAAGCAGAGAAATGTGGATATGTTAAAACAAACACACAAAACATATGCATGCAGGCACACACACACACTACTTATTTTTTTTCTTCCTGGTATATGATCCTAATACCAGTGTGCTCGTGCCCAGTATCATGTAGAGTGGAGACTGCTGGGCTAAGACATATATAACAAGGTCTGCTGACTTCTCTCCAGTCTTTGAAATCCTGTTGTGCCCCATGGGCCAATTAGACATCTTTGATTTCACATCAGTTTTATATATTTTCAATGTTGGACTTTTTTGTTCAGATTCAAAATTCACTTAGACATTTGTTTGTATTAAGAGGATGGAGATTTATGTGAGAGGGTATGTTGACTGGGAAGGGTTGAGCCTAGGCTTGTGCTATGTAGGTAGATGGAGGGCTGTGATATTCTCCTTGCTCACTTGCTTTTATTTTGAGCCTACTCTTGCCACTGATTTCACTCACACTCAGAAACCAAAGGCCGACTAAACTTGTTCTTTGTCCCACTCTCTCCCCTTTTCTGCTCCTTCACATCTCCTCCTCTTCCCTTCCTCCTCTCCTTTGCATCCTCCTAATACATCTTCCCTCTCTCCTTTCCTTTTCCTTATTCATCTTTTTGAACCTCTCTTCCATCCCTCCCTCTCTCCTTTCTTCCTCCTTCCACCATCGTTCCTCCTTTCTCATCTGCTCCCCATCCTCCCAACTACTCCTTTTCTTCTCCCTTTGCCCCTTACCCCTACTTTCTCCTATAGTCACCCTTTATTTCTATGTGGAAATGACGGGGAGCTCAATAAATGGACATTCTTATTAAGGAATCCTCCTCCTTATTCCCCAGTATTCATGATCTCTGTTGACAGAAGGCTTTAGGACCCAGACTCCTAAAGGCTGAAATCCCTCTTGCTTAATGGTAAGCTTGGTATCCTTTCTGCCCTGGCTACCATGTTCCTAATGCTGTCCCTGGTACACAGAATTAATACTTGGGTTCTAAGAGGCTGGGCCCTTCCTCTCTGCTTATATGGATTCACCTCCTCCATCCCTACTCTCATGACACTCCTTACAAGTTCATTCTAGATTCCTCTAATTCACACCTCTCATATTGATGTTCAAATCACATACGGTTCCGCATATCTGTTTCCTACATCCTAAGATTGCTCTCTTCAGGCACAGCTTCTCTAAGCCCATCATCTTGCTGCTCCTAAGTAATCCAGGAAATAATTAATAGTTCTTAGCCCTGTGACCCAATAATCTTGTATACATGGGGAAACCCCTTACTTTCTGGATCATAAAAAATAAGAGACAGAGGGGAAAGGGAACATAGAGGTCACCCAGGCCCAACTCTTTCATATTACTAATGAGGAAACTGAGTCACTGAGAAGTTAAGGGACTTTACGAAGGCCGTACACATATAGACTGGCATTGTCAGTATTTGAATCTTGGTCATCTACTCTAAACTCTTTCTGTGGTACCATGTTGGTAAGATTGTGGATACAGGTGAGTGATTCACTTATCCCTTTCACCAACTCTGTAGTCACAGGCATTTTTGGAGACAACTTAAAAGTGAATAAGAAGAGATGCCACCCACTTTCATTCCCTCCCCTCTAGTTTTGAAAGGACCTTTGTAGGTAGGACAGAAACTTGTACTCGGGATAATTCAGGACCATTTTTGATTAAGTATGTGGTTCAAAGCAAAATCACTTTGGACTTTGGACTTCACCTCAAGTGTAATTGCAAAAAAATGTTCATATATCCTAGAGTTCATTTAATTTCCTAGAGTCCTCTGGACTAGGCTAAATGATGAAAGTACATATTAGACAGAAGGGTTCAACTTACTAGCTTTCCCAATGAGAATATGAGAAAAGGAGGCCAATTCCCTCAGTATTTTCCTACATTTATTTTCTGAGTTTAGATTAAGATGTGAAATTTGAACATTCTTTTTTCTCTCTTCAAAAAAGAAAAAAGAAAGAACTTCATATACTTTTAATCATCATCTTAATTTTCTCATATATCCCTCCCCTCTTTTTATCCAGAGTATCACATAAGTAATACGTTAACAAAGTAATAAAAGAAGGAAGGAAGGGAGTGAGGAAGGAAGGAAGGGAGTGAGGAAGGAAGGAAGGGAGTGAGGAAGGAAGGAAGGGAGTGAGGAAGGAAGGAAGGAAGGAAGGAAGGAAGGAAGGAAGGGAGGGAGGGAGGGAGGAAGGAAGGAAGGAAGGAAGGAAGGAAGGAAGGAAGGAAAGAAAAGAACAGAACAAATTCTTTAGTGCTATTATTCCTTTCCCTTTCCTCCTTCTTTCCCCTCTTTCCATCCCTAAACACCCAATGAAATTGTTAAATCCATGCTCATCTCCTCTCTTGCCTGAGTCTGGGACTGGACAGATTAGTTCTCATTGGTCCTAGGGGTGAGAAGAAGGAGTCATTTTTTTTTCTTTTTTGCCTTTGGTCACTTTCTGCTCTATAAAATTAAATTAGACAATGTTAATTCAATTAACAGCACACTGTAAGTTTATCTTAAGGCTGGGCAGTGAAAACAGGAGACCAGCTTCAGATGGTCCACAGGTTTAATGACTACATCTTTGAAGAGTTGTTGCAGCTGAAGTGAAGTTTAGAATGGCTTGTTAACTGGGTTTATTAGCTGTTGACCTTCCCTTTCAGCATAATCTCAGCAGTCAGACTGAAGTGAGAACATTCTTGTCGTCCTGATTAGCTTGGATCTAAAGATAGTCAGCTGTCAGGTCACCAGTAAATTAGTTTAATCAGCCCTAAAGAGCTTGAGAAACATTTTCTTCTTTATTTAAAAAAAATAAAAATTAAAAGAGAATTCAGTGTCAGAACAGTTCATCAGACTCAGTAGAGAGAAGATGGATGGAGTTTCTGTGGGAATACAGCCTTTTACAGAAAACATCTGAATGGTTCATCTCCCTTAAACTGGAGGAGAACCTTAAAGTTTCTTCTCCTTCTACACAGTTTGTCATGATGTCTTGCTTTTAGCCTTTTACAAACGTTTGAAATATTTATTGTTTATTGAGTTGAATGGAACAATTGGGATTTCTCAGGGCAGGCTGGGAATTATGGTTGCAGATTGCCCATCAGTTCACAGAACTATGTTGGATGGCCCATAATTACTGGTTAACCGAAGGAGCCTGTATTTAGACTTTGTAGGGCCCATGTTATGCCTTGTTTTTTAAATTTCATTTTAATAACACATTTCCACATAAGTTTTCCAAAGTTCTGTGATCCAAATTGTCTCCTCTCTTCTTCCCTGTTCCCCTCGTGGAGCTGCCAAACAACTCAATCTGGTTTATACCATGTTGTACCTTGTGACAAAATATAAGCTATTTGGGGGCAGCAGCTGTTTGAGGTATTGGTAGAGATGCAAAGACAAAAAGCTGAATATTTTGGCATATAGTAAGAAATGTCTGTTGATTGATTGAATGAGAGATTCAGTGCTCCAGGTTGCCTAAATCTATAACCGTGGAATCTAGAGTGGACTTTCCCCCCCTTTTTTGCTCATCCATGAATCCCACCACAGTTCATGGAATAGTATTTTGCTCCCTTTTGTACAGGCTAGTCTATACTGATCTCAGTGTGAGAAGGCTTGGTCGTAGTTGGGTATTTATCGAGTATTATTGTCACAGAACACTCAGTTCTTATTGCAGTTATTTATCCTGAAAATGACTCCAGACCAATGGTACTAGGTCTGAGATCTCGTTTCAGTGCCTTAATTTATTGCCTCCTGGGAAATATATTTTCCTAGTCCTCCAGGAAAGTTGAAAACTTCCTTCTCTTTCTTATTCATTCTTCCCCCAATTTCCAACCACTCTGAAGAATTTCAAGGCACAATGGTGGGAGCTTTTGAATGGTATCTTTTGAGAGGGCCGTGTGTGTGTGTGTGTGTGTGTGTGTGTGTGTGTGTGTGTGTGTGTGTGTGTGTGTAGGGGGGTTTTGGAGTCAGAGAAACATGGTTCCAATCCCACTATCCTTAGTACCTGTGTGACCTCTCCCCTAAATCAGTCCATCTCTCTAGACTTCAGGTTCCTCATCTGTCAAATGAGAAGGCTGGACTAGGCAGACCTCTAGTTATAAATCTGTGATCCTAAGATAGCATGGCTTAATCTTTGATTCATTTGATAATGGAGATACTCATGCATTTTTCTCTCCTAGATTTGTAGCTCATGCTACTAATTACGCAATTTCTCAGATTTTAAAGTTTGCTGTGATGCAGACTTGTGGATTTGGAGATGGAGAGATGATTGGGTTTAACTTATATGAGCACAGGTGTTTCTTCTTCAAGAACCCATCAGGTGGTCCTCCAGTCTTTGCTAGAGGACCTCTATTCTCTGGAATTGTGCACCTTCCTGTGGTAATCCAATGCAACTGTGGATAGCTTTGAATATTAGGAAAGTTTTCTTTCTATCAAACTTAAATTGTCTTAGCAAGTTTCACTACTCTTCTACTCCTACTTCCTACTCCTAGTTCCATCTTTTGAGATCAAGGAGAAAGGAATCCACTTCTTCTTTCAGGTGTCCTTGAGGGACTAGCTAGCATGACACCACTGAGACTTTTTTTGAAGCTAACATCACCCCCACATATTTTAACTTTGTTTTAATCTTTGTATTATGTGGCTATACATTGCCTACCAATCCTGATCACTTTTTTCAGTTTGCACTCTGGCTTAATCCTTTGTTTTTGAAGACCAGTGATGTCATGGGATGATGCTTTGACTTGTGTGTGAATTGGACTTAAATGAGGCACAAAATTGTCATCAACACCCAATTGTACAAATTTGCTGCCAAACTTGACCACTTTCTTCTGTTTTGCCCTCTGGTTTCACCAAAATCATCATTCCCATAAACAAACCCTGTACACCAGGTCGGGACTGACCAAAGAGAATAATAAGTGAGGCTCTGGTTAGAACACCATGCTTCTGTCATTTTATAAGTAACATTAGCTCTTTCATCAGCCGTGCCCTAAAGTTAACTCATCCTTAAATTTCAGACCCATAACAGCTTCCAATCATTTTCATGTGAGCTGTTCCTTGTAGTATTGGTGCTTGGAATATAAGTGGAATACTTTATATTAATCTTTATCAAATTCCATCTTATTAGATTTATTCCATTGTACAAATCTGTTGAGATTTTTACAAAGATCCCCATTTTATCATTCAGCCTGTTAGTTATTTTTCTGGTTTGTGTCTCTACCAATTTAATATACACACCATTCAAGTCATTGGTAAACCAGTTGAATATCACGGGGCTGGGGTCTGAACACCCCTAGAAATCTACTTGCAGTCTGAGCCGTCCATCTGTCTCTACTACTCTTTGTGGGTAACATTTCAGTCATATTTAAATCAACTTACCTGTACTCTGAGGCTCGTTCACATCTTGTCCAGTTATGAGAAACTTTGTCAGGTATTTTATTCACATACAATTGTACTATGTGAATCAATTGGCGAGCTAGCATTTGTCAAGAAACTACTGTGCACCAGACACTGTTAACTTACACAGACACAAAAGGCAACAGACAGTCGGCTCAGTGTAATGTCTAAGACATTCCTTTGATCTTTCAGCCCCGTAGCCTTTTAAAACAGAAATGAGTTTATTCTAGAAGGACATATTTCTTGATATGCCCATATTAACACAAAGTAATCACCACTCCCTTTTCTACATGCTAACAAACCATTCCTTTAATAAAATGCTCCAGGAATTTTAAAGGCATTAAAATCCTGCCCAGAGGCTTTGGAGTTTGAAAATGTGGATAACAATTTCTTATCTAAGCATCAATGGCTAATCCTTCTTTCCAAAAATTATAATTAAAGATGAATTTTAATATTTTTTTTTTAAATTGAATCACTCAATAATCATGTATTAAAAACTTTCCATTTGGTTCAGGCACTGGGGATACAAATATATAGATGAAAGAGTTCCTGTCTTCAAGGAAGGTTATGTTTTATTGAGGAATAATTTTAGGCAATTAATACTCAGTTTCTTCATCTGTAAAATAGACTGGAGAAGGAAATGGCAAATCATTCTGGTATTTCTGCCAAGAGATCCCAAAATGAAGTCAGGGAGAGTCAGACACAACTGAACAAGATCCCTGTGACTTAGTTTCTTCATCTGTCAAGCAAGAGTTGGCCCCAGTGGCCATTTGAGTTCCATGCATAGAATCCCGTTATTGGGTAATCTTCAAGTTCTTTTCCCTAACCAACCTTTCCTTATCCAATTAAACCCCATGTCTCTCCTGTTGCTAAATTCTGTTTCCTGATCTCCATTCGCCCCTTATCCCAACTGTCCTTTCTTGGAGAGATTGATAGGAAACCCCTTCTTGAGATTCTTCTTGGCAAATCAAGCTCTCTGGGGTCTTGCCTTTTTGACTTTGGGATCAGCCCTTCAAGGTGGTGAAATACCAACCAAAGGTTTCCCTTTTAACCATGCCTGGCTTTAAGTAAGCTCTGTGTCTTTTGGACAAGAATTCTCTTTTTGGGATTCTTTCCTCCCTTCTCTCCCATTTCTTTCTGCTATATCCCCTTCCCCATCTTCCTTTCCCTCAGCTTTCTGTTTGATTCTTTACAGTCCTGTGGTTTTTCTGATGCTTTGAAGGAAAGTAACAGGCCGACACAGAGCCCTTAAAGGAAACAAGAATGCCTCAGGCCCTGTGTGGCTCCAGGGGGCCTGGAATCACAAATGAGTCAGAGGACAGGGTCTACCAAAGAGGGGAAAGAGGAATGCATTCTTTGAGTGGAAAATGTGGAAACATTCAGCTAACCAGGCTTCCTGGGGCTGCATATGCTGGCTCCTAGAAAGTGACTTAGCTGTCAGGAGTTCTTATAATTCCTATTTAGCCTTGTATAACACGTATGGAGTACCTGCTGTATTCAGAAAGGGAGCTCCCTGCCTCAGACATCAATATAGGTGTCCAGGGATTTGGATGGGACTGATCAGAAATCTACAGCTGAAAGAGAGTTTAGAGGCCATTGAGTCCAGCTCACTCTTATTAGAGATGGGGAAACTGAGGCCCAGGGAGGAACACAGAGTGATAACATCCTAGAACACCCTTCAGAAGCTGATAGTGTATTTTGGATGTGACAATATAGTCTAATGTTACATTAAATTAAAATGAGTACCAAGACATATTGTCACACACACAAAAAAAATAAAAAATTGGGATTATTTTCTATGAGCTTGATTGTTAACAGTGAGTGAAACCCACATAGCTAAATGATCATTAGAGACAGTGTGGCATACTAAGCCACAAAGCCCTCCTTAGAGTCAAGAATAAATTTGAGTCTGGCTTCTGGTGTATTCTGACTGTAACTCTGAGGCTATAAGTTGTAGAAAATACACTGACTGGTATTTTCAAAGAAGATTTCCTCAACAGAAAGTCTCCAAATTAATGAACCATTGTATTCCTCAGTTTCCTCATCTGTAAAATGAGAGGGTTGGACTAGACAGCCTCCAAGAATGTATTTCTCAGTTTCCTCTTCTGTAAAATGAGAGGGTTGGACTAGGAAACCTCCAAGAATATATTTCTCAGTTTCCTCATCTGTAAAATGAGAGGGTTGGACTAGACAGCCTCCAAGAATGTATTTCTCAATTTCCTCATCTGTAAAATGAGAGGGTTGGACTAGACAGCCTCCAAGAATGTATTTCTCAATTTCCTCATCTGTAAAATGAGAGGGTTGGACTAGACAGCCTCCAAGAATGTATTCCTCAGTTTCCTCATCTGTAAAATGAAAGGGTTGAACTAGACAGCCTCCAAGAATGTATTTCTCAGTTTCTTCATCTGTAAAATGAGAGGGTTGGACTAGATAGCCTCCAAGAATGTATTCCTCAGTTTCCTCATCTGTAAAATGAGAGGGTTGGACTAGACAGCCTCCAAGAATGTATTCCTCAGTTTCCTCATCTGTAAAATGAGAGGGTTGGACTAGACAGCCTCCAAGAATGTATTCCTCAGTTTCCTCATCTGTAAAATGAGAGGGTTGGACTAGACAGCCTCCAAGATCCTTTGAGCTTGAGATTCTATATGTGATCTCGGGTAAGTCCCTTAACCTTCATGGGCCTCAATTTCTTCATCTCTAAAATAAGGGGATCAGATTCTGCCGCCCCTTCTAACTTTCAATCTGTGATTCTCTAATGGACAAAGATGGAGGTGCCATAGGAGAGGGCACAGGATTTAACAGGTAAAAAGGCTCCGGCTTACCTGTCAAAATTAGATTCCATCCTCTGAGGTCCCTCCCAACTCTTGACCCAGGAAACAGTGAACTCCAATTTTGGTCATGTTTTATAGTTGGCCACTCACTTTTCTTCTTCAGCTCTCTGAGGCAGAAAGTGCAGGTATCGTCTGAGTTTTACAGGTGAGGGCACTGTGACTCTGTGATTACGTCTTTCCCACCAAGGGACTAGACATCACCCTGCGGATTGCTTCTTCCTCCTATTATAGTGTGCAGTAATCTAGGAAGCAATCTTGGGACTCTGATATCTTAGGCTCAAGAACCAGGTAATAAACTGTCCAAGTCCACCTTCTAGCAATTCTTTTTTTCTCTGAATGTTTAAAGAACGAGCATGCCTGACTCGAGAGAATCCAATTGTTTGAAGGTGGCAGAACTGTGCTAAACAGACTTTTCTCCATCTACAAATGGTGGTGACCATCCAGAACCTTCCTTCCGTGAAGCTTAGGAGAAAGGAAAGGTGCTCGTCATCCCTTCCTCATCCTATGGAGTCTCCCCTGTTAGACGCTAAGTTCTTGGAGAGCTGTCAACCTTTTTTTTTTATTTTTTGGTGAGGAAAGTGGGGGAAGATTTTTCTTATTTCCATTGCTTAGGACAGTACCAGGAAAATTGTGGAGCCCTTAAAGCTGAGTCAGACATTGAAGACACCAAGGACATCTTCTGCCTCCTGGATCATGACCATCATCTTGGCTTTTGTCTTGAAACTGGACTTTAGTGACTCCGGGAAAGAGTGAGGTTGAGGACTTTGTGCAGCTCTGCCTCCCTTACATCCAATGAATGCCCAAGTCACGACATCATCTGTGGTGTCATTGGGCCTCTTTGAAACGAAGAATGAGCACCTGGGCATATTACCAAGGAGTTAATACATTTATTGATGGACCCACCACTGCGCCATCTTGGCCAGGTGACACTAACACTAAATTCACCCTGAAGCCATCAATATTCTTCAGTATCAGAAACATTCTATGCTCCCTGATAATAGTTAGACATTATGATAATTTGTTATTCTAATAGAATAATGATTACACCTTGAAAATGGATAGCCTCTCAGAGTGTGAGAATTGGAAAGGACCTCAACAGTCGTGTTTAACCCAGACAACCTAAATTATTTCCAGGTGCCCATATCAAGATAAGGTTTTCTATTTATGTATTATAATTCTCCTTTCTTATTTGTAGGCTCCTTATGGTCTGATCCTATGTCTTCAGTTGTTTTGTTATTTTTTAATTAAATCACTCCTATCACATAAGAGATTTAATAAATTCATGTTGTTGTTATTGCTTGAATACAACTGATAAAAGAGAAATGACTTCTTCCTGCCCTAAATGATTCCATTTTTGAGCAAATGAACTTAATTCCACAAGGCTCAACTATATACAAATTGCTGGGTTTACAAAGACAAAAATTACAAAGCTGACAATGACAGAACTCTTGTCTTTTAGGAATTTTTGACTTCATACGGGGAGATCAAATGCACAAGCAAATATACTTTTATTTTATGTCACAAATGAAAAAGCAAAAAAAAAAAGACCCTAAATGCTTAAAATTTTTTTTCAGAAAAAAGATCATTTCTGTTATCCTGTTTGATCCTTAAAACAACCCTGGGAGATAGGTACTATTTTTGAGATGAAGAAACTGAATCTGAGAGAGTTCAGTTGCTTATTCAAAAGCATTCATGTAATGAGTGCCTGAAGCAAAATTCGAACTAGGGTCTGACTCAAGTGCTATATGAACTATGTGCTCTGCACCATTATTTGCCCTCAAAATCCCTGGATAGTCCTCAATTTAAGATCCCAGGAGCTTCCTTATATATAGGTTTTCTAATGTTCCTTTTCCACTGAATGACAATGAAATTTAAATTAATTTTCTGTGTGTTAAAGGCCTGTCCCAATTGGGTATCACCCTCACATCTATACATATCTCAGTTTACCTAGGAGTACTTTACTAGTAATTACCTTTATCATGTAGGAATTGAAATTTCTTTTTTATGTGCCTAGCAGGGAGTGCAGTGCCTGACAAAAATAGCCTCTTCTTAAACGCTTGTTCATTGATTGACTGATACACCTAAGATGACAGATACCCCTTCTTTAAAACTGGAGTAATAATAGCAAATCCTCTACTTCATGGGTTTGTTGTGAGGCCCAAATGAAGACGCAGATGTATAACTTTGCAAAATTTAAAGCATTATGTAAATGCTAGCTACAATCATGATTATTTAATTAATATGATCATTAATGTTGTTTTGTTATTATTAGTTAACGTGTTGGCATTAAATAAGGTCATTAAAACATTATTAGTTCTTATCATTATGATTTTTCAGGAATAATCTTGTGCTTGAAAATATTTGGGGAGGGAATACTGAACACCAGCTGAAGCATCTGAATTTTTAATCCTTTAATAGAAAAAGGTTTTAATGTCTCACGAGGTTTATTGTCCGTTCTTCTGGTGCCAGACCTTTTAAGTGCCATTGCTCTGCAAGTGGGTAAGTCATTGTGATCCCCTATGGCCCATTTGCCATATGTAAATTTCTGGATCATAATGCTCTCCCTGGTCACCACCCTTCCCCTTTCTTTTTGGGAGACTCTTTCTGTTAGAATTCAAGCATCTTGAAGGCAGGAACTATCTACTTTTGTGTTTTGTTCTTCAAAGTTTAGCTTAGATCTCAGCACTTTGTCAGGGCTTATAAATAATATTTCATCCACTTGTCCATCTGTATTCCAGTGTCCAGCATAATGTATGCCATACAGTAGATCTGTAATAAACCCTTCTGGTTTGATTAGAATTCAGAACAAACTATGGGAAGACATTAATTTGTTTAAATCATTCTGATTTGTTTTTAAACAATCAGCATGTTAAAAATGAGATTTGCAGTGCAGGAAAATTAGGGGATGAGCTCTTTACAAAACAGTTATTTGTTTTACAAGAAGGAAAGATCAACTATAGGGATCTTCTATGAATTAGTCTCCTAAAGTCAAGGTGACTTAGAAAAAAACTCACTGGGTTTGGATTTAGGAGATCACAGTTCTCATACATGGTTTTTCAGCATACTAGTCAATTCATTTAACTTCTTTGGTCCAGCAAAGAGGATGCGACAGATAAATATTGAACATTTCTTTCTTTCCCTTAATTTTCTTTAATCATAGAGCATTTGTGATGTTATTTAGGGAAAAAAAATCTATTTACATAGACTTGTGTCTTAACCAATCAGTTGCATAAAGGAAGTGCTCACATATCAGGCTCGTCCATTTCAGGTCCATTTGAGAGGAAGGACCTTCCCCTCCCTCTTTTCATTTTGAAGCATCTCCTGCAATAAACTAGCATGAGTTAGCTTCCCCTAGTGAAAGAGCTGAAGTAAATTTCCTGCAAAAATAAAAACTGTCCAGTAGCACCATCTGCAGGCTGTTAGAGAGGAAAGCTGTTTTTCTATCTTTTGTAAGTTGAAATAGAATTTTAGAGGGAAAAGAAACAAAAGCCAAGTCCTTTAGAAAGTCCTTCCTACCCATGATGTGCACACAGAATTATATACAAGGGGTAATTTTCCGGGGTACTATTTCTTCTCTTCAATCCCCTCCCTCTTCAAGTGTGTGTATCCCTTTCTAAAAATATTAAACTCTTCTAACAGATAATGACTGCATTGTGTAGTCTCAGCTGTAATAATGACGGGCCCTCCATTCTTGCTCTGTCCAGGTTTCCTTGTCACTTCAAATTATTTTTTTCTGTGAGTATCCTGACATGTCCCTGTCTATTACTTTCCCTCTCTTTCTCCCCTCCTCCTCCTTTTTGGAAAAATGAGCTTTTCTGAGTCTTCCATTCCATGTGTATTCTATCAGGATTATCCACCCAGGTGAGCCCTTTGAAAGCACAAATAGGCAACCCGCCTACAGAGAGTGCATTGCCACAGGCTCTTGGGTAGACTCTGGAAGGGGGACCTAGGATTTGTTTCTGCTTTATGGAAGAAAATTCAATGCAGATCTGAGCTCCTTTTTCAAATTCAAGTTTGGCCTCTCTCCACCTCCCCTACTTTCCTTAAATCTAATTTGCTTAGAACCTATTGATCCAAGGCTACATGGGCATTCATCTTACTTTTGGGGTTTGGGAAAGGAGAGTAAAGGCACAGTTTCCATCATGTTGAGGATCCAAAGAAAAGCTGTTTCCATCTTCAAAGCATCTACGGTCCAGTGGATCATGCAATTAACAAAGTATATGAACATGTAATTAACAACATATATGAATGTGCAATTAACACATTTAAGAAGGCCTTAACAAAGTAAAGGGGAGTCAGGAGTATTTGTTTGACATATCATGGAGGGAACCCAAAGGGTGGCAGCCACAGTGTTGATGATACTATAATTTTGGCTCATAGTATCTAATTTCATTTTGAACTCTGAATATTCTTTTTTTTTTTTAAACCCTTACCTTCCATCTTGGAGTCAGTATACTGTGTATTGGCTCCAAGGCAGAAGAGTGGTAAGGGCTAGGCCATGGGGGTCAAGTGACTTGCCCAGGGTCACACAGCTGGGAAATGTCTGAGGCCAGATTTGAACCTAGGACTTCCCATCTCTAGGCCTGGCTCTTAATCCACTGAGCTACCCAGCTGCCCCCTGAATATTCTTAAAAAACAAACAAACAAACAAACAAACACACCTTCACTTCTGTCTTAGAATCAATATTAAATTCCAAGGTAGAAGAGTGGGACAGGCTAGGCAGTGGGGGTAAAGTGACTTGGTAAAGTCACACATCTAGGTAGTTTCTGAGGCCAGATTTGAAAGAGTCTAGATATTCTGCCTTATCTAAAAAAAAAAAACAAAAGAAACTGGGATTTACCTTTGCCTCCAAGGTATCTGAAAAATCTCAGAAATCAAAGCAGTGTTTAAATTTAGTACATTTGTCTGAGGATTTAAACTTCTTAAAGGAAGAGGACAGTGTGTACCACAGAGCCTGCATGCAACAAGTACTTAAGACATGTTTTTGACTGTTTTGGAAGAAGAAATAGCCTAGGACGAGAAACCTAATCGACGAGAGCAGCCATTTTGTTAACTTTGGAGCGCTGACATCCTGGGAGGTTATGGATTATGCTGCATTTTTAGTGTCAAGGCAACGCAGAATTTTCTGAATCAGAGTAAGAACAGGAGAAATTCAAGAAAACATTACAAAGTGGCGAAAATTTGTGTTTTATCTCCCCCCTGGCGATGAGCAGGCCATATTACATGGCTTTGCTTGCCTTGAGGGATATTGCTCAACCTGCCTCGTTTTTTAGAGGGATATAGAATTCAGGTGGAGAGAAATCCCAAACCAGCATCCACAGCACTCTGAGCCACGGTCTTGAGAAAGATGCTTAAGCCACGTGTGGAGCAAACCAGAAAAACCTTATAAAACAGGCCTCTGCTTCTTAATTTTCTTTTTAAATTTATATAGTCTGGTGGGTGATGAATCCAAATGACAGGAGCCTTACAGCAATCACTGTGGGAAGCAGATTATTTCTCATGCTTTGAAATAACTCTTTGGGGTCCCCTCACCCCCCTTCAGTGAAAGACACCCCATCATCGTACAACCCCCCAGCTCAGGAAAACCCAGCTCAGATTCGGTGGTTGTAGACTTGCTGCTCTATAGTTAATATCTTTTTCCCCATTTTTTTTCCCTGCACCAGATGGCACTGTTTAGTTCCATTTCAAAGTCTGGTTCTGGAAGTTTCTTTGGGAGAATTGGATGGAGAGCAGAGACTTACCAGGGACACGTCTGTATTCTTCTGAAAGCTTGTAAAAGGCCATTGACTCAGAAACAAAGCTGTTTACCTGGATTTGTGGGTCTTTGCAGGCACACGATTACTGTGGGGGAACAAAATGAATCTGGTGATAGGAAACTGGGTTTTGTTCAGAAATGTAGCCTGGATTTCTCTGTAGCTCTGGAGAGGAGCTGTCTAATTAGCATTTGTAGTTTTCTAGACTGTGTATTTTTTTTTATTTTTTTGATACAAATATTTCATTGCAGGGGAGATTAATCCTTTGATCATGCTTGATTTTTCATAGTTTTTTTTTCCTATCTGATGATGAAATGTTTTGTTGGTATCTGTTAATAAAAGTCTGATTTAGTCCAATTCATCTGATTGGAAGAAAGAAACCATAACAGGCTTTTCTAAGCCTACACAATCCTGTGGGTGCTAGAAGTGTGGCATTATTAATAAATAGCCATCACACATCATCAGTGTGAAAATATGGGTAACCCAAGGGGAAACTGAGGCCTGGGGCGATGAAGTGGCTAGCCCACCATCAAGATTCAGAGATGGAATTTTAAACCCAAGGCTTGCTGACGCATACGCCATCCTCCCTCCTAGTCCAGTCTTTTAAAGTTTATTTATTTAATTAATTAATTTAGAATATTTTTTCTAGTCTAGTCTTTTATTTATATTCTGCTGCTTTTCAGTAAGAAATCTAGGGTAAAGGCATCTTCCTGGAAGGCCTCTGATGATCAAAAATGGTTCATGCCCAAGCCCAATTCCATCCCACTGATAAAAAATACCTTTCTGCTACCTAAAATGAGCATTATCTAGACGAAATGCAAGACCGTCCATCTTCCTTCCACTTATCCAGATTGTTTTCTTCCTTTTTTCATTTTTCCTAGTACAGACTCTGTTGAATCTAATTACAGAACAAATTCCATCAAAGTATCTTCTGCTTTTATACAATGAGAGGCAATCTGTTGGAAAGCTGAGGTAAATGAACATTGATAAGTCACTTTATTAAAGTCTCTATGGAAAGAAATAGGGCCAACATGAGTACTGAGGAGGGAGGATACATCCTGAGCTCCCAGGCCAAGCCAGAGGTGGAAATCTGGTTTTATTTTGGAAAAGAATAGCTGTTTTTTTATACCAACATCCTCTGCGAACTCAGTCTTAAAAGTTAGCTTCACCAACAGACCAACATATAGGATACAGGAAATGGGACGTTTGGATAAAATTGTGAAGTTTCCAAAGCTTTTATGTGGAATTCTTTTTTTTAAATGTGTAATGAGATTTGCAATGCTATTTTACTGGCTTTTCCCATTGCCTGAAGGATGTGAGCATATATGTACATACATAGTCATTTAACTAAGGATTTTACATGTATGTACATATGTACACACATACATGTTCCTTCCAGGGCCTGGTGTTGATCATCAGATTTGGGTAAACGTTATTCTTTCATCGGCAAAAATAGCCTCCCAGGGTCTTCGTATTTTCCTTCTTGGTACCCTGAATGCTCTCGTAGGATTTGTGTTGCTGGCGTAGTTTATTCCTGTTTTCTGCGTGTGTTTGTGTGTCTGTTTTTAGTGGGGGACAATCATGGGGATTGGACAAGACTGTAAAAATAGCTTTTTTCTCAGAAGATAAATCAAGTGTTTCCCATCCCCTCAGCCACAGAGGCCTTCTGGTCCAGAGCCTCCTTGGTTTTTCTGATGACAACCTAAAAGTAAGTCCTTCTGGCAAGATGCTGTTCTCTCTGGAAGTACAGTAAGAGACAGACGGCCGCCATAAATCAAGCCCCGGATTTTATGAGAGTGTTTATGTAACCTCAGTTTATGTGCCGTAATTCTTTGCTGCGTTGCTGAGAGTAATTCCCAAAGAGGATGTTTGTTCTCTTTCCTTGTAAATTCTCCAGCGTGGGCTTTTGTTTTGACATTTTTTCACCCCTCCATCCCTTTCCTGGTCCCCCCATCATTTTTCCCCTGCTGACACTTGATTGTGTTTTTACTGACTCTGTTGAGTAATCCCAGGTTAAGTTCTATTTAGAGGAGATGTTATCAGTGCTTTTAAGTGGGAAGGCGAGCTTTGGTTTAAATTAATTTCTGACATTTTCCAAAGTACGGGAGGGCGAAGGGTGTTGAAACTTGCCGAATCGCTAGATAAACAGAACACAAGGGAAAAGGAGAGAGTCTTTGATTCAGATCACGGGCAGTTGGCCGCCTCCACCATCAAGCCATCTACTGATGAGGGCTGAGAAAGAGTCCAGGGACATTTGAATGAGGAACTTCCTTTGAAAAATACTTCGAAAGGAAAGAAATGGCAGTTCTTTGGCGGAGAGACCGCTGGGCTTGGAGTTAGGAAGACCTTGGGTCATCTCCCACTTGTAACACTTTCTACCCTGGGAAGATCTCTTCCCTTGGCTAGGCCTTGGGTTCTCTAGAATTCATCAGCTAATTCAGAGAACATTTTTGGATCGGATCGAGGCGTTTCTTATAGCCTCCGACCTCTCTCTAGCGTGAGGTTCTCAATAAGGCAATCCATTCCTTGGAAAGATGCCCAGAGCCAAAGGGATTGAAGCTGGTAGTAGGTAGAAGAAGCCTCCACTCACAGATTGGCCAGAGTTAGAATAGAAGCTAGAAGTGGTTCTCCCAAGGCAAAGACTCACCCGGAAGAGATGATGGGGATGCAGATCCTCCAGGACACCTTCATAGATTCCTGTGGTTAGCTTTGTGCCATCTCAACAGTGATGAATTTGGAGACAGAAGACCTGGGTTTTCATCTAGGTGTTGCCAGTTCACCCCTGAATCTTTGTCAAACCATTTAAATTCTCTTAGCCTCTGTTTTATCCTCAGCAAAAGAAGGAGGATACAGGAAATGGCTTCTAGTTTTTAGCCAGTTATTTGTTCAGTGATTCTCAAATGTTTGGTCTCGTGACACCTTTAAAATGTTTAAGGATCCCCGAGAGCTTTTGTTCATTTGGATTATATCTATCGATTTTTATCATATCAGAAATTATATCCTAAATCGTGAAAACAATTTTGACCTCAGAGTCCCCCACCCCATCCTATCCTGCAAACCCAATAGAGTTTCAGGGATGTTCCTAGACAACTCTTTGAGAACCTCTGGGGTAGGGAATGACTCTCGATGGATGGTAGCTCTCAGCAGATAAATTCAATGGCTTTATCCAACATCCTTATACTTGTTGAGAAATATTTACTGCTTGCCAGGAGTCGCTTCACTCTGTCCTTGGTCCCCTCCTTCACCCTTGTTTTTTTGTCCACTGTATATGGTCAACAAGAGGACTGGGATGGAGTTTTGGAAAACAACCAAGCCAACCAGTCTACCTAGTGAACAGTTCCAAATTCCCTTTACATCAGTGCTATATCCAAATCAATTGAGCCAGCTGGTCAAAGGCTAGACATTTGATGTAGCAATTAGGCCATAATCAAGGGATAAGTGGAGGAAAAGCTGTTATAAAATAATTCTGTGTCTATAGAATTTTTCCCATTTCCTCTATTTATAAAATTAGCCCTGCGTTCTGGAAAGTTGTTTGATTCTAAGAGAACACAAAAATATGAGTATCACTGTAGCAAATCATTTAAAACCTCACAGTTAAGGAAATCATGTTATTTTATGGCAAAACAATAATCTCAGATTTAGTTTTTAAAATAGAAATGCAAAGTTGACTCATTTAGGTTTTTTTTTTAAATGAGTTTAATGTTGAAAGTGTTTTTTGTTTTAAACCTTTGCCTTCCATCTTAGTATCAATTCTAAGGCAGAAAAGTGGTTGGGTTTGAGTGACTTTAGGATGTGTCTGAGGATAGATTTTTAACCTAGGCTCCCCCAACTCTTCTATTCTCTGAGCTACCAATTGCCCCAAAGATTTAAATTCTTAAGGGAAAGTTCTTTAGTAGTTCTCTTGGGCAGAACTTGCTGCTCTCTTGAATGAAAAAATGAATATATGAATGGATGGATAGATAAATATTTATTTATTTGAATTTAAGAATTTTATTTAATTAATTAATTTAGAATATTTTTCCATGGTTACATGATTCATGTTCTTTCCTTCCCCTTCTCCCTTCCACTCCCCATAGTCGATGCACAATTACATTGGGTTTTACTTGTGTGGATGAAGTATTTATTAAATGCTCATTATGTACAAAGCACAATGCAGATACAGCCAGAAAAAGAAGACATTTCCTACCTTCTAGAAACTTATGTTCTGTGTGATCTTGGACAAGTCACTTTGGCCTCCCCTTCCTCCCCTCTGAAATGAAGGAGGTGATTTCGATGACAATATGGCCTTAGAAGTCCATTCCAATTCCAGATTGGTATCGTTGATATTTGATATTGGTTTCAGAGACTCTCTTCCCACCTCCAGGCCTTCTCATGAGGTAGGAATTCCTATTTCCCTTAAAAGACAAGAGATTTTAGACAGTGTGGGTCAAAGGGGACCCAAATGAGTTTTCAGTGCTCAGATTTGATCTCACCAGAGAATAGATACATAGGACAAGGGGGTGATATTAAGAATTAATTGTGGACCAAATTCCAATTGAAATTATATGAGGAGGAAAGGAGCCAGTAATGGGGAGGGGGGTCTATGATGAGGAATATCTTGTTTATCTAATGTTTCTCCTTCATTGTAGCATCCCCAGGTCAGCGCTGTTAGATGTTAGTCGTCTCTGACCAAGTGTCTCACATCGGGACACAGACCTCCTTGCAAATTCTTAAGTCCCAGGTTCAAATTCTCTCCAACTGAAATGGGAGAAAAGTGACTCCTAAACATGTTGTTGGAGGGAAAGAAGCTCTCCTGCTAATCGGCCCTCTGGAAAGTCTCTGAGGATGAAGGGTACGAGGAGATCATCCCATATAGAGGACAGGTGTTCTAGGATGTCCCTCCTCATCCCTCATTCGGAGATTTTTAACTCCCCTGGGCCTCAGTTTCTTCCTCTGTAAAATGAGTTGGTTGGACGAGATGATCTGCTGAGATCCCTGCCAGACCCCAGTTTGTATCCTAAGAGTCCCTGACTTGAATTAAGAGGGATTAAGTTCTGGAAGCTCTTGTTAATGAGCTTCCTCTTTGGTTTTTGTAATTCTGGTGACCCGGCACTCACTTCCCCACTACTTAATGGCTTTATCACTGATTGCAGAGGCCCATCTCTCTTGGGTTTGGACCCAGTCCGGAATGGTGACTCACTCGCCCACCCAATGTGCCCCATCAGTCAGTTACTGTACACAGTACACAGGGACTGTGCTGGACGTTGGGGAACGTGGATGAGAGTGAAGCATAGAACCATGGGAGAAAGGAGGGTGTTGTCATTCGATCCTTGTCTGGGGGCCCCTTGGGGGACTTTGGCCAACCAAGAGGTCGTCTTTCAAAGGGCTCTCTCCATGCTCAAAGAAATCTGTAACGTATTTCCGGACCGTTCTCTCCCCCCTCCCCACCTCCCCTCCCACCCAGCCCTGTCCATGTATGAAAGAAACACGAGAGGGAGAACATGAAGCCACATAAGACAAATCATGGTCAGAATAAATACACTGTTTTCCTGGCAGACTTAAAAATACACTTGTGGGTTCTAATGGCTCTAGGCAAGAGTCAGCTATTTATTGGGACCCAGCTTTTGCTGTGGTTTATTATGTTTATAGAACAGTTTAATTCTACTTTTCTTCAAAATGAGTTTTTAATTTAGAATCTTTTCCCCCCTCCCTGGACTTGTTCTCGGAGTACAGATGGCTGAATACTGTGGGGGTGTTGGAGGGGTTGGAGAAAAGAGGTGCCGTTTCAGGCAAGTTTTGTAATGCTTCCAGATGGAGTCGATTGAGTGAAATTTAAACCAGTGCCCTGTGCCCTGGAAAGTGGGATAAATACAGTCAGCCCATCTCCAGAGTCTTCCTGCCTAGGAGCAGGTTGATTGATTGGCCTGAGGTAGTTGAGTGAGTCCTGGGGAAAGGGAACAGAAGGAAGCATCCCAAAGATGTGGTCTCAGGTCCTCCACCGACCCATCCTCTCACAGCCTACGGTTTTGTGTGGGCAGGATCACAGGGGCCCAGCTCTCTGGTGCTCTCTCTGGGTTCCAGGAAGCCATGAAGAGAATGATAGCAACTGGCTAGCATGGATGAGATGCTTTAAGGTCTGAAGATTAGATGTGGTCCTTAGAACATGCCAGTAAAGTAGAAGATATTACGATTCCTACTAATTCTCCTCTGGTCACTCAGCGAATCTTTGTCTGAGTGGAATTCATATTCAGGTCTTTAGGATTCCAAGGGAAGCATTCTGCCTACTTCTGCCATCTTGCTGCCCAATGGAAGATCAGTGAGGCAGGAGGATAAGAAGAAGGCTAATGATGGGGTCAAGAAACTATTGAGAGTCAACAAAGGTGACATATGCATATAGGAATGTAAAATACGTCATATAGTAGTGGGTGTCCATATGTTCTGGATTCAAGTTGTAGCATTGATATAAACTGGTTTGTGAAGTCCTCTTCTAAGGCTTAGGCACTTGTTTGAGACTAAAGGTAACAGAGAACGTTCTGATCTGTATTGGTAGAGGGAAGTCGTTCACCCAGGCGTTCTTGTTCTAATAAAACCACAAATCAAGTTATAATCAAAATCACTGATATTTTGATCTCCTAGAATTATAATTTCCTGATGACCTATTATTTTAATGTTTATTAAAGCATGTAGTTTGGAAGATGGGTTTGCCTAATCATTTTCTTAAATTTCCCATTCATTTTAACCTGTTGGCAAATTTCCTCTTCTCACTCCATCCTCCTCCCTTCACCCTCAAAGAAGTCCTCTTCCGATTAATTATTGAAGAGTTCCCATGGATCAGATGCTGTCTGTATTACAAGAGTCTAAAACCATTTCTGTGCACAGGAAGATTTCCAGCTGAAAAATATTCTCCTGGGTTTATAGGAGGCTGGGAAATTAGACACTTGGGTCTTGGGTGGTATTAGAATGTCATCTTCTGTCTCTTAATTAAAGAGGTGTATCAATTGTCCCCTTGTTTGGTAAGGAGGAAGCCTTGGGGAGGACATAGTTCCCTAAAGATCTATCCATTAAGGAGGAAAACAGAGACAGCAGCCATTGATTTCCTCTTGGCATCCTAACACCCCAATCTCCACCATGGAGCTTATCTTGAGATTTCCTTTTCTGTCCTGATTTAGGTTACAATACCGTCAGTAGGAGGAGTTAAAGACTTTTCTATTGTTTATTCAAAGAAGAGACTGATATCAGGGAACTGTTCTTAACTTTGAGTCTTTACAACGTGATTATATGTTATAAAATGGAAAGAATTGGCACAAAACAACAAAAACTCAAAATTAGAAAGTATAAATTTGCCCCCAAAGAAAAATTATGGAAAAGACACTTCTCCCACTTTTTCATAAGTGAGGCTTCTCCAATGTTGAGCATTTCATAAAACATCAGAACATTTCAAAAGTCCATTGGTTTTATGGATTTTTTTCTTTTTTTAATTCATTTTTTAAAAGATGGTACTCTGTGCAGAGAGAGCAAAAATGACAAAATATCTCTGTAAGAAATCTATTTTAAATTGTTTAATATATAAAATTAATTTTAAAATTCAAAATGGTTCATAAGGACTTGTCTCTAGATTTGCCTTCTCTCACTTGAGTACTAGATTTTAAGCTCCTTGAGGGCAGGAATTTTTTGCCAATTTTTGAATTTCTAGTGCTTTACATAATGCCCAGCACATAGTAGATGCTGTAAGAATGACAAGGGGACCTGGATAGGATCCTGCATATTTGATGGACAAGCAGCTTGGTGGCAGTTGAGAGAGTCCAAATCAAATTCCTTCTGAGTCAAGGGTTCTTGTAGACAGATGGAGGAAAGGTAATATAAAATTCCTTGATGGAAGATCTCCTTGCCATTCTTACAATGCTTAATAAATGTTGACTGATTGATCAACTCATCCCTTTATATTCTTGAAGACCGCTATCCAGAATTCCTTTTGGTCTTCTCTTTTTATTGATTCCACTAATTCTTGTTTAGGGTTTTTGTCAGATTTTCTTCTATAACTCAATCCATCTGTCCATTCAGTATTAAAACAGCCTATTATATTAGACACCTATTGAGAACAACTGTGCTCTATTAAACACTCAGGCGCATAAATACTGAGCAAAGGTTCCTTACTTGGGGTCATTTGATCCCTCAAGAATATTCTGGGTAGATTGTAGGGTGTTTGTGAATTTAGGGGGGAATCCTTATTTATTTTCACTAAACTTTCCATTGAAATTCATCATTTCCTTTAATTATTTAAAAATAGGACTCTGAAAAGATGTCTGTAGGCTTGACCAGACTGCCCAAGGGGTTCAGGACACAAAGAAGGTTAAAAACTCCTTGAAAAGAGATCTTAAATGTATAGATCTCATTCAACCAGCCTTCATTCCTAAAATAAGGAACAAATAAGGCCTAAAAAGATAAAGTGATTTGTCCCAGGTTCTAGTGCCTGGCACATAGCAATCCCTTAATAAATGCTTGTTGACTGTGATGATTAATTTCCCGTCACTATTTATACAGCTCTTTAAAGTTTTTAACTTGAATATTGAAGCTTGGAGCAACATTTGTACTTATTGTCATATTGACCACAGACTGTAGGAGACAGCAGGATACAATAGAAAATTGTCATTGATTATTATTTTTTTTTTTTGCAGTATCTATCATTCTGGATTGCTGCATGGAAAAGTGTTTTGGGGAACATTAGCATTTTATTTTTTTTAAATATATTTTATTTGATCATTTCCAAGCATTATTCGTTAAAGACATAGATCATTTTCTTTTCCTCCCCCCACCCCCCATAGCCGACGCGTAAGTCCACTGGGCATTAGATGTTTTCTTGATTTGAACCCATTGCCTTGTTGATAGTATTTGCATTAGAGTGTTCATTTAGAGTCTCTCCTCTGTCATGTCCCCTCAACCTCTGTATTCAGGCAGTCGCTTTTTCTCGGTGTTTCCACTCCCATAGTTTATCCTTTGCTTATGAATGGTGTTTTTTTCTCCTGGATCCCTGCAAGTTGTTCAGGGACATTACACCACCACTAATGGAGAAGTCCATTACGTTCGATGATACCACAGTGTGTTTGTCTCTGTGTACAATGTTCTCCTGGTTCTGCTCCTCTCGCTCTGCATCACTTCCTGGAGGTTGTTCCAGTCTCCATGGAACTTCTCCACTTTATTATTCCTTTTAGCACAATAGTATTCCATCACCAACATATACCACAGTTTGTTCAGCCATTCCCCAATTGATGGGCATCCCCTCGTTTTCCAGTTTTTGGCCACCACAAAGAGTGCAGCTATGAATATTTTTGTACAAGTCTTTGTGTCCATTATCTCTTTGGGGTACAGACCCAGCAGTGCTATGGCTGGGTCAAAGGGTAGATATTCTTTTGTCGCCCTTTGGGCATAGTTCCAAATTGCCCTCCAGAATGGTTGGATCAGTTCACAACTCCACCAGCAATGAATTAATGTCCCTGCTTTGCCACATCCCCTCCAGCATTCATTACTTTCCTTTGCTGTTATGTTAGCCAATCTGCTAGGTGTGAGGTGATACCTCAGAGTTGTTTTGATTTGCATCTCTCTGATTATAAGAGATGTAGAACACTTCTTCATGTGCTTGTTAATAGTTTTGATTTCTTTATCTGAGAACTGCCTATCCATTTCCCTTGCCCATTTAACATTAGCATTTTATACAAATTATGGCTGTTGCCCATTTCAATTTACATGTTCGTTAGTTCCAGCATCACTTCCTGATTGCCCCAGCATTTAGGGCTCTCTTCCTCCATGTTATATATTTATTTTTATATATGAAGTCAGGGACACTTTTATTTTTGTCTCTAACCTTCAGCACTTAGCATAGTGCCTGGCATGCAGTCTGTCTTTAGTAAATGCTTATTATTGAATTGTGAATTCCCTTGAAAGAATCTGAGTTCCCTGAATTAGAGAATGTTTCACTTTAGTTTTCTTTTTTTTTTTTTTTAAATATTTGGCAGTTAACACTATGCCTGGCGTACAGAAGGCATTTAATAAATGCTGTTAGAAATATATTGATGATGATGTCAATGATGAAGATAACATAATGCCTGCTCTGTATCAAACCCTCTCTAAGTGCTTTCCAGTTATCCCATTTTATAGAATGTAAGCTTCTTGAGGGGACACAGCATTTCAATTATATAATGCAACGTTTACCATGTATATTAATTGGCCCAAAAGTAACTATTATGTGTTAGGTATTGTGCTTGACTCTTGTGATACAAAGATCAAAAAGAAAAAAGGAAACCCAAATAACCCTCCTTCTCCAAGTTTACCTTTTGTTAGATCTAACATTATAATATAAAGTGTATGCAGTTTCCAAGGTAGGCTAGCATCGCTGGGGTGAGGGATTGCCAAGCCTTTTTCAGGGCTGCTCCTCCTTCTTTGTTGTCTACCAAGATGGCCCCAGGAAGCTGGAGCATGCATAGTGGCCATGTCTCGGTAGAAGGTGGGCTAACCCAGGCTGAGGGTAACTGACAGGCTTCAGATTCTTTGGCGAGTTAGTAGTTTGTCTACCCCAAATACATGAAGACTTTCCTAGGTGGAATGGGCAGATGGGAACAATTTGTTCAAGCAGCCATGAAGTGGTAGAAGCAGGTGTTGTAGAGTGCTTCGAGCTTGGTCAGACGTGGAAGAAGCCAACCATCCCCTGCCTTCCAGGCCATCACCAGTTGTCTTAACTTTGGTCTTTGCCATTGGACTTTGATGACTTTGGAAGAGAGAGTGAGACTGACAATTTTGTGTAACTCTGCTTCATTAAAAATCCAATTGATGCACAAGTCAAAAGGCATCACCAGTGATGTCATTTTGGTCTTCTTTGAGTAGGAAGGACAACAATCAACCAACCAACATTATATGTCCTACCTCTGAGAGTTCAATGTACATTTGGGGGGTCTCCTCCTTTAGGTCTTAGGGTTATGGTGGGCGCCAAAGACTTAGGGCTTGAAGTAGAACCTCAAATGATGTAGTCCAAACTCCAATCCCCAATTTTCAAGATGAAACTAAGGCCTGAGAGAGGGAGAACCCTTTCTTCAAGAGCAGGCAAGGTAGAAAGGGGCAAAGATGGGGTTTGAAGCTTAACCTCCTGATTCCAAATCCAGTTCTTGAAAGGATATCCAACTACCTTATTGAAAATACATGGGGGAGGACAGTTAGTCTAAGGAATTTTCTCCAGGATGCCAGGAAGGAGGAAATTGGGGATTCTTTGGTAGGAAAGAGGGACTGATGGGGGTTCAAGAAGCACAGAGAGCACTGCCTATCTTCCAGATGTTGAGACTGGAAGAAATACTTCTCTGTGGTGCTGCATTCAGGCCTTGGAAGGTAATGTAGGGCTTGGTGCAGAGATGGGGATGATCTCTGTTCACTTTCTACTCCTCAGGTCATTGTGTGGGTGGATTTCATTTTTTAAATTGCATGCTTTATGTGAGCTCTGGGAGGGCTAAGGTGATCAGAAATCCCATTTCTGTCGGATTATCCTTATTTTTAGTGCTTTTGTCTGCCGTCCTGGAAATTCTTGGGAGAGTTAGCAGTCCCAACTGTTCCCTCCTCCCCTCCATTTTGTATACTTGGCTGGTCTAATTTAAAGTGACAGAAGAGGTATGCACACTGTATGCTAACAATATAAAATTGGCAGTGGAAGAAATTAGCATGGTTTTCTTAACTAAATAAAGGAAGCTAGGCTTTTTTTTTTTTTGGAAGGGCATTAGTAGTTGGATAGAATTCTACCTGGGCCACACAAAATATCCTAGGTCAGAGGACCTTAAAGTTAGAAAGGAAGGACCTTGGGGATTACTTAATGAATCTGCCTCGTCCACTTTGCATGGTTCCTTAGAGATACTTGGACTGGTTAAGTGCTGGTTCACTGCTGAAGCTGCCCAAATATATGGGGCCTTTTTCCTCACATTCAGGCTTGAGATGCAGCTTTCTAGAGTTCTGAGGCTCGAATGACTTCCTTCTTGGGGAGGTGTTCCTTCTCAATGGAATAAACTTCCTGCCTAATGTTTGTAGCATCTATTCATTCTGTGACTGGTTATCATTCGAAAACCTTTCTTATGTTTACATGAAAAAACAAAACACAGCAAAACAAAACAACAACAACAAAAATTCCCTCCTATTTGGCTGACGCTAAATCTGCCATTTTGAATTATGATGGTTTGTAAAATCTGGGCCTAAAGCCAAATAGAAGGAAGTGAACTTAATGCAGGATTTTGTGTGTAATCAGAATTACCCTGCTGCACTCAAGCCATTGCCCCTCTTGTATCTATCTGACTATTAGAAGCTCAGGTGACCGTATTGGCAGGTGACCACTATTCCACGTACATGGAATACGATAGCATTCCTAGAGTGTTTGTGCTCTGAAACACAATTGGAGATAAGTTGGAATAGCAATGTGTATATAAGAAGAAAAAAAGAAAAATAAATAAAAGTTTAAAAACTATTGACTCTGGGATCTAGACTTGATTTTTTTTTTACTTACCCTCTGTGAAATCTTGGACAATCCACTGAATTTCCATTGATTTTTTTTCTCATGCTTCAAATGAAAAGATTGAATTAGTTGACTTGACTGATAAAGAGTTCTTAATCTTTTATGCCCTAGCTCCCATTCATCACCTGAAATTTATAGGCTCCTTTTCTGAGTGGTGTTATTAAATGCATAAAATAAACCACAAAGGATTACAAAGGAAACTAGTTCTTTTGATAGAAAGATGTCATTTTCCCCTCATCCAAGTTCACAGACCTATAGAAATTCTGTGAATTTTAGTTTTAAGAACCCCTGCTTTAGATTGATGTTCCTAGAAAGAATCTATTCTTCTATTTTATTCATCTATTTTCTTCCCTCTATTGCAATGTCTACTCCCAAGGACCAATTTTCTTATCACACACTTTTTTTTTCTTGCCACACTGTCTTACTTCATATTGGTTTTCTCCTACTCTTCCTTTACTACTTGCCTAAAAAAAGCTACACCAAAATTTTGCAAGCCTTACCCTAGACTGCCACACTAATGTCCTTCTTTCAGGGAATATTGCTTCTGATTTGCCTTCTTTATGAAAACTAAGCCCTTGTTTTCCATGTGTAAAATGGTGTGGGCTTTAATAACTGTTCAAAGATGTAATCATCATTGTTTTCTCCAGGGCTCCTTAATCGCTCTAAGGAAATCATTTCCTCCATTGTGAAAACACTGGGAATTTGTTTTCAGATAGAAGCCTTGTAGACTCAGTGCTTTAAGGGCCCTGAGAGCCAGATTGTGTTGGTCATAAAAGGACAATCCAGTGGCTCTGGGTTAAGCAGGTTTCCAGCCAAGGATGGAGATACGGAATTTCACGGTCTCTTCATATTGTTTATTACCAGAGTTATTAACCTGAAGTTCATGAACGTTAAAAATAAAAGATTTCAATGACTGTATTTCAACATAATTTATTTCTTTTGAAATTACAGAAAAATTTTAAAAACAAACAAGATTATTGGGAAAGGGTCCATAGGCTCTACTAGATTGAGAGGATCTAAGACACAAACACATTATTTATTAAATTGATGTGATGGGCCATTAGCTGGAAAACAGGGCCTGATCATAATTGTCTTTCATCTTTGACCAAAGCCTTGACAAGTGGCCTTGCTGCCCATAGCTAAAAAAGTCAGTCGGCGTTCACAGTTCTTTGTGCCCTGCTCGTCCACAGTTTTCTCCCCATCTGGTCTGTATCCAAACCTCCTTTTTAGAAAGCCCATTTCCGTTTGGAGGCTGGCCCTCACCTCTCCAGCTTCAGGGCAGGAAAGCCCATTTGCTGAAAGATATGAGCTGCTTCGTCTCCGGGTACCAGATTGGTGAACCTGCTGCTGTAGCTTCCCAACTGCCCAAGTTCATAGAGCTCTGCTGGAAATTGTGCTTCAGGGTGTCCTTACAAAGGATCCAAATAAATAAGGTACTTTGTGTGGTCCTGCTGTTGCTGTTTGGAGCTTGGTTATATGTCTTTTACAGAGCAATGCTCAAATAAAGCTTAATGATGCCACGAGATGCACTGTGCAGGAAATTGGGGGATGCCAGACCAATAACGTGGATTTATTTTCATTGAAGTTAATGCCAGTGAAGGCAGATTTCTTTTTAAAATTTTGTACTTGGATTATAGGGCAGCAGCATTCAAAATAATATATTTATATTTTAAAGAAAAAGAGTTAAAGTGTCTTCACAGAGTAAAAGGAAATGAACTGTTTCTCTATGTAAACGTGTTTTCCATACTTCTCTCCCAGAGTTCTTTCATGTCTCTTTCATTGGGAGGAAGGAAGGGCCATCTTATCCCATGTCTTCAAGAATCAGAAGGCAATATCTGATGGTAGCCAGAGGGAGTCAGCATCATTTGCAGAAGTATTTATTCTTGGCCATTTCCAAAGGGCAAGTTCACCTGATAATGAAATGCATTCTTTTAAGGGGGACAGTGCCTCTAATGCCACCATGGTACTTGGGTAATGAATTGAGGATGTTATTGTATACACAAAGCCTTTTCTAAAATATAAATTCTTTGTAAATGCTTGCTGTTACTGTTGTTATCACAACTCAGCTTTTTTTTTCTTCCACTTAAATTCAACACTTTTATTGACTACCATGGATAAGTGTTATGCTCTGTATTTTCTGGGTTCAAATAAGATAATAATAGCCTTTTCCCTTAAGAAATCTGTATTTTTCAGGGTGGGGGAGAACACTAAAAACTGTGGATGGGTGCTTTGGGAATCCTAGAAGAGTTCTTGGAGGAGTTGGTAATTTAGCTGAGCCTCAATAAGGATCCTAAGGCATTATCATGAGAGAGGAGTGCATTCTAGACTTGGCTGGAGAAAAGAATGGAGTAGAAACAGAGATGAAACATGGCTTTCAGGGAACTATTAGCAGCCACATCGTGTTGGAGCATAGAATGAACAGAGGAAAGATAAAGATGGAAAGATATATAAGTGGTCCAGATATTTGAAGGCAGCAAATCACTCAGAAAATTCAAATCTTCAGGATAGTAGGAAGAGGAAGATACCCTTGGCTTTCTTCCTCAGCACATGGGATCATAGATCTAGAGTCAGAAGGGGCTTGGGCGCCATCTTGTCCCCCTACCCATTTTATAGAGAATGAGGCTTAGAGTCAGAAGGGGCTTGGGCGCCATCTTGTCCCCCTACCCATTTTATAGAGAATGAGGCTTAGAGTCAGAAGGGGCTTGGGTGCCATCTTGTCCCCCTACCCATTTTATAGAGGATGAGACTGAGGCTTGGGGAAATTGTAAGATCCTCAGACTCCACAGAAAGCCTTCTTTCCATTTACTCATTGCCTCCATCTCATATCCCTTCCATTCTGCCCTTTCGTAGGTTCCCTGAAATATCTGGTATGGGATCAAACCCAATAAATATCTTTATGGTTCTCTTTATGGCAACAGCATCATAAAGGGCCTTGCCAGACTTTCTATCTCCAAAGCATCCCTTCCACCAGCCTAGATTATAATAATCCTTCAGAACGACAAGAAGGCTCAGGTTAACAAATAGGCTGTCACCAAATTAGGGAAGGTCCCCCCGGACAGACCAAGGAGTTTGTCCTTTTTCCCAGCATCAGCTGGAAGGCACTGAATGTTTCGGGGGCATCCAGCATCGGGGTAGGATTGAATGTGGTGAAAAACTGAGTTCAAATCCTTCCACAATTAAGTCTGACTCCACCTTTCTCCACTTCTCTGTAAAATGGGTATAATAATAGAACCTACTTCAGAGGGCTGTGGGGAGACTCAGATGAGGTGAAGCCATTTGCAACCCTTAAAGTCATCTCTACACGCCAGCTCTTTTTAGGGGGGAGAGTGGCACCGTCAGCATGTCAGCTGAGCAAGGCTACTCTGGCAGCTGCGTGGGTGAGAGAGAAGAGAAGGGGGCGGTGGCCTGGGGGTGTGTGTGTGGACTTCACACAGCCTTTGTTCACATGGAGAATGGAGGCAGCCATGGACCTAGTGGAGAAAGTGCCCGATAGTGTTTCTTTGTCGGTCCTGCCCCTTCCCCCCCCCAACAAAATAACAAAATAAACTAAAGGGGGTTTAATGCCACCTTCAGAGCATAGGGAAAAGCCATGTCTACCCTAGTAAATAAAAGGGCATTGAAAAGGCATTTAGTCATGGGAATAAGCCTCAGGAAGCACATGCTCCGTTGGAATGGTTTATATTAGTGTCATTAACTCCTATGTTTTGGAATAACTCCCAGATGAAGGATTACTGAAAGCAGGAATTAATGGCGGTCCGTGGAAGCCCTTCTGTAGTGTGTGTCGCTTAAAAGGCGCTCTAGATTGGACCAAAAGCTCGAGAAAGCTTGGCCCAAACTGCCGGGTAGCGAGTGGGCCATAGACGGGGAGGAGGACAAGCGAGAGGCTGAGCTCGGCGCCCAGCGTTATCTGCCCCTGGATTGGAGATCCACGAGCGCTTCCTGGGGTCCCCCTCGCTGTCTGGGGTCTCTCCTCTTAGACGGCCCCGCCTAGACCTTGGAGGGGCGTCCAGAGGGGTACCTTATCTTGCCCACGAGGGCAGGGATCGGGCCTGACGTCCACCCAGCCTCTGGCACCTGGTAAGCACTTAATAAATCACTTCTTGTTAATGGACTCCTGTGACCCCACAGCCTCCCTGCCTCCCTCTGCTGCAGAAAACCTGAAATCCTTCACCCCCTGCAAATGGGCCATCTCGAGGCCGTTCAGGCATCCCTCAGGTTCCCGGAGACTGAAATTGTTCCAGTGGGAGCCTTTATCCTCAGGAGAGGCCTCTGACCACCGCCGTCCAGGCTCTGTGCAATCCTGCCCCATTTCGTCTAATTCATGAGCAAGTCCAAACATCACCTGCGATGGCCCTGGTCCTCCTCCGAAACAAAGGGCAAATGATATTACTGCCGAGCACCACCCGGATTCCGGCCTCGTCATTATATCCTACATACCAGCCCCCACGGACCCCCAACTTCCCATAGTCAATCAGGTGGCAAGCCCTATTGTTTCTAGCATGAGAGCGCCTCTTGGATGCTCCCCTTCTCCTCTCCGACATCCCACACCCTGGTGACTGTTGTCGAGAAAAATAGTTTTAATATACAGACTTTAGGTTCAGAACCCTTGGACTAGCGGCTGACCCTGAAGATCCTTTTCCTATAAGAATGTCTGAACTTCCCTGTATTTTTTGAAATAGAGTGATGAATAATCGATAGCCCTTTAGACTCTAATCCTCAATATCATTAGCACCCTTTTGGGGGGGGTGAGGAAACAAAAACAAATAAAATATGCTTTTCTGGGGACTTTATCCTGGAGATTTTTTCATTAGGCAAAATCCCATGCCAGATTTTTTTTCTTCTCTCTTTTTGGACACTAATTACTGCACAGAATACATAGCATTGTGCAAAAAAAAGGGACACTGGATTTAGGGTCCAAGAACCTTGGCCAACAAAACTGTAATGTAGAAAATTGGAACTAGATGACATATCAGGCCCCTGTTTGCCCTAAATCTATGTTCCCATGAGGCGTCGATTTAGATTTTCATCTAATTTTCTTCTAAAGTTTCCCCAACTCCATAGCTTTTCTCTATGGTTTACCACTGTTTATTATTTCATTCATTCATTCATTCATTCATTCATTCATTCATTCATTCATGTAGCTTTGTGCCACTTAACGTCTCTTCCGAAACAAATGAGAATGATGTTTTAGCTAGAGAAACGCCTGAATTAAGATACAGAAATGTCCTCAATATTTAATATAAACTTGTTCTTTGAATCCCACAGTCTTGTGTCAAGTTAATAATAAATCATCCCCCATTATCTTTTGTCTTTCTCTTATCAAATAAAACTGAAGCACATTTTCTTTGGGGGAGGTGCTCAAGGAGGAGATTGAGGCAGAGAAGGATCATCATACCTTCTGTGTCTGGACAGAAGCTTTCCTATACAGTAAATGTCCTCAGTGATGATGTCCCCGTCAGAGACTATAAGATCGATGAAATGCCAAATAAAGTTGATTTGGAAATTGGTTCCTTCACAGAAGCCACACACATCTCGTTTGGTTCCTGGTCATTTTGAATGTTATAGAATCGTAGATTTCGCCTTGCTCAGTGGCATTGAACTCAGTTATATTTTAATTTTGCACTTAGCTATTGATAGTTACTAATTCTTGCCCTTAGGAGGCTTACATGTAAAAGGCGATTTGGGAGCAGCTCAGAAGCCTTTTAATTCAGTTTCCCTATTTTTTAAAGGAAGATACTGAGGTCCAGCAGAAGCCATATGAATTTCCCAAAGTCATTAAGGTAACCGTGATTTGAACCAAATTCCTCTGGGTTTAGAGGCTTTTTCTATTTTTACCATGATTTCATGACATAGCTGGGTGAAACAAATGGAAAGCACATGGCCTTGGAATCTGCTGTAAATAGCATGGTAAGAATAGCACAGTAGGGCCTCGATGGGGCTCAGAGGATGGGGAGATTCTGGGTTCAAATCTAGACTCAGACACTCCTGAACAGTGTGAGCCAAGACAAGCCACTTAACCCCGCTATTGACTAGCCCTTATGTTCTTCCGCCTTGTAATCTATCCTCAGTGTCGATTTCAAGATGGGAGGGAAGGGTTTAAAAAAAAAAACATGACTGTTAGCCACAGTGGCCTGAGTTCTAGGTGGATCTCTATTTACTTTCTCTTTCTCTTGGGTGACTTTATACAAATTGCATCATCTCTCTGCCTTTGTATTTCTTCATCTGTGAAATGGAGGATTGTTCTGGAATTTAGAGAATCCTTAAATCCCTTTCTCTAAGCACATACATGATATAGACAGATTATTTTTTCCTGATAGAATATAAGCTCGTTGAGGGCAAGAACTGTATCCCTTTTTTGTGTGTAAATTTCTCTAGGGCCTAGGACAGACCCTTGTTTTTTATAAGGTCTTATTAAGTACTTTGAGGGTTGGTAGATTGATAAAATTTTGATTCTGTGATTCCTTTGGTGGCAGAAGGCTAATCGAGGTTGCCCCTCACCCTTTTTATCCTTGGTGACTCAGAATATTTTTATTTTATTGGGAGGGGGATATTCTGAAGGATCTGTGGCTTTTTAAAGGGTAAAACGACCACCCAAGGGTTAAGGATCAAATCCCTGCCTCTGCTATTTTTTCCTTGAATGAATTTTGTTCAACAGGGTAAAATTTTAATTTGCCTCTGCGGGTGTGTGTTGGGCCATATTAAATTATTAAGTTAATTAAAACTTCCAATTAAAATTTTAAGATCTAGGAAAAAAAGGAAAATGCAGCCATAATAAATAAACACAGTAGGATGTTATGGTGCTAATAAGTGATGTTCTTCAAATGCTATTAGTTTGTAAAGGAACTTCATCTTGAAAATGTGCAATTGTAATAGAAAGAATCTCTGGCCCTAAAGGAGAATGAATGATTTCCTAAGTAATATACAAACATGGAATACACAACTTGTTTAATATAATGGCTTTGTAAAAGAGAGTCACTAATAGATTAGATATTTACTCATAGTACTTCACTTACTGGGGAATCTGGGTAGAAAAATGGATAAAGTGCTGGGCCTATAGTCAAGAAGACCCAAGTTCAAATCCAGCCTCACATATTTACTATCTGTGTGACCCTGGACAAGTCACTGGTTTCCTCAACTATAAAATGGGCTGAAGAAGGAAATCACAAACCACTTTAGTATCTTTGCCAAGAAAAATCCCAAAGTTAAACAACTGAAATGACTGAATAACAACTTTATTTGAGAAGATCATATGAGGGAAATACAAGCTTTCATCCTGACCTCATATCTTTTTCTCTTCTACCTCTCATAATTTTCTTCTCTTTTATATTATTCAAGAACTCTTTTGTTTTCTATTAAAACATGCTTCCTATTCTTTCTCTTAATCCTTTAAAAGACCTGAATTAAACTCAATTATTTTCTAGTTATTTTGCTGACTCCTGTTAGACTATACACGATATTTCTATATACTGGTATTGATTTCAGTGCAGTTGTAATTAATCCAACATTCTATGGGTTGTAATTCTCTTTCCCCAGTAGAGTTGCTAATTCAACAGTGACACATTGTTTTTGTCAAACGGAACTTGTCTTATTACATTCCTGTTAGAGGTAAAAGGCATGTTCGATACGGTATGGTGTTACTGCTCTCTCTCTGTACTAGGATCATTATTTGGGGGTAGGAGGTGGGGACATGCTCCCCCGATGTCTCATCAGTAACAGAGAGTTTATTCTGCAGCCCATGCTTGTGAGCAACTTGCTACATGCTCTTTATTATTCACTTATTTCCATCATTTCTAATTCTTTGGGATCCTATTTGGGACTTTCTTGGCAGAGATACTAGTTTGCCATTTCCTTCTCCAGCCCATTTTATAGATGTGGAAACTAAGGCAAACAGGGCTAAAAGACTTGCTCAGGTCCCTACAGGTAGTAAATGTCTAACTCCAAATTTTAATTCAGGTTTTCTTAACTTCCAGGTCTGGCTCTCCATCCATTGTACCACCTAGTTGGCACTTTGGGCTTCTATGCTCACAGATCATTCAGTTGCTAATAGGAACTGCATGATTTTGAAACATAGGTTTGACAGTCCCCGAGAAAGACGTGAATGACTCTTCACCCTACAGTCAATTATGCTTTTTTAAAAAAACTATAAAAAGGTAGACCCCCTAAATTTGTAGTATGAATAGCAGCATTGACATTCAGTGTCAGCAAAAATGCTATTTAGTTTGGATCGAATGTGATATTTAAGTGTTTAGCCCAGTGCCTTTAAATAGTAGATATTGTAGAAATACGTGTTCCTGTCCCTTCTTTTCCCCTCCGCATCTTCTGTTTGGTAGAAGATTTAAAACAACACCTAAGTACAGTGTCGTTCTCATATTAATAAACTGTTAAATGTTTCTGTGGAAGACAACTTTGGACTGTAAATTGGCTGTGAAGTTCCCAAGTTCAAAAGACATCACACTCTAGTTTGTGTTTTTAAGCTTTTCTTCTGTAATTAACCCCCCCAAAGATTTTTAAAATAGGCTTCTTTCAAATAAGTGAAGCATTTTTAATCCAAGGTTCTGCCATTTACTTTTTTCTGCAACAGGTGGCAAATAGTACTTTGAATCCAGAAAGAAAAATAGTCTTGCTCCATTCTTCAGCTCCCTTTTCTATATCTTTGTGGTTCAGACTCCTTTGGGGCAGGGAGGAGAGGATGGGGAACACAGAAACCAGGTAACATATTTTCACTGGGAATTTTATCTTTCAATGAAGCTTCTGCTTACTTGAAAGGGAACTTTCTGGAAAATCATATTTTCTTTTCTTTAAAAAACAGTTACCTTAAAATACCTTATTAACTCCCTCCCTTCCTCCCCTTCTCCCATTAGAAAAGACATAATTGGACAACAGATATATATATATAAACTGTGCCTTCCTTATTTCTGTTAATTTATTCTTTCCCTGGAGATGGGTATACACAAGTCATTCATCAAGTAGTATTTCTGTTCTTATATATAATGTTCTCATGGTTCTTCTCCTTTCACTCTGTAACTTCATGTAGGTCTTCCCATGTTTTCCAAAAATAACTTGTTCATCGTTTCTTACAGAGCAATAGTATTCCCTCACAATTATATGTAACAACTTATTTATCCATTTCCCAATGGATGGGCAATTCAGATTAAAGGGACCTCCAAAGGTATGTGGTGTAATAACAGTGGTGGGAGGAACAAGGAAGAACCCCACCTCTCTTCCTTGGTGGCAAGATGGAGAAGTAGGAGAAAGAATGGCCTTCGGTGGGGAGGTTCGTAAAGGAGGTAACGTCCTCCAGGGCAGAAACACGTTTCAGTTAAAGGGAGGAGGAGAAATGTTTGTTTAGAAAATTTGAGGAGAGAAGAATTTGTTGAGAGTAAACTCTGGGAGTTCCAGATGACCTAGTGGAATGTATTTGAAGATGGGCAAATTGGTAGGAGTGGGCTTAGGTGCCTTAGGGATAATTAGAATGGGGATAAATGTGAATGAGGTGCCAGCAACAGGCATACTATTTATATTTATTGTGAATAGATTGGAGGCTGGGAATGGAAAGCCCATATGATAGAAGGCTGATTGACATGTCATACTCCTTTGGCGTAATTTACCTAGTAGAGGTATTTCATTGTTTATCTACCCAAGTTTGAAATAAGATTTGGAATATAAAATCAGTACTTTGGAACAAGACTCGAAATCCCAACTCTAGGTTTGTTATTGCTGATGGGGGATATGACATGGCAGAATTAAGGGGGGATATAAGCAGTATCCCTGAAGGAAAATATTGCCGTGTGTGTGTGTGTGTGTGTGTGTGTGTGTGTGTGTGTTTCCAGAGCTTTGCTTAAATAAATGAACCAATATGGTTTCTAGAACGCCATGTTTTTCCCCTCCAACCACAGTGATATTTACAGGACAGAAACTGAGTTACAGCTGGCTAACATTTGGGGGGAAGGTATTATATCATGGAAGGAATCTCAGCGGGCCCCATACTAGTTACTGGACTTTGACAATTCACTTGGTTTCTAAACTTTAGTTCTTTCATCTAAAAACTAGGTGCTGGACAGATAATTTCTTAAGCTTCTTTCCAGTCTTAAAGACCTGTGATTCTATAATTAATTCTTCCCACTCTGTAAAGAACAAACCTGTCAGATGACGGAAGCCTTTAAATCTGGACTTTTTAACTTCTTTTGTGTATGACATGAACCTCTTTGGCTATTTGCTAACACCTATGAGCCTCTTTGTGAGAATAAAGTGCTTAATTGCATACAACAAAATACATAGAATTACATGGAAACCATAGAATAATAAAAATAAAGATGTCTTTTTTCCTACTCAGTTTCACAGATTTCTCTTGGTAAAGAATCCATACATTAATGGGACAGCTAGGTGGCTTAGTGGATTGAGAGCCAAGTCTAGGGAAAGCAGGTCCTGGGTTCAAATACGGCCCTACACACTTTGGAGCTGTGTGACCCTGGGCAAGTCACTTGACTCACATTGCCTAGCTCTTATCACTCTTCTGCCTAGAACTCAATACACAATACTCATTCTAAGATAGAGAGTAAATGTATTTTTTAAAAGGGAGGCAGGATTCTAAGACTGTTTCAGGGAACCACAGAAATGGAATATTCTACCATCTGGCCTGCTGGCCTTCTAGACAATCCCATCTAACTTGCCATAACTGTAAAGGTCCTTGCCATTTGTACCACCATCTACCCAAGGACTAACCAGGCTTTCTGCCCTCCCCGAGTCTTCCCCTAAGCCTTATATTCCCTAATTAGAGAGGGCAGAGGCAGTTCTACTTTACTATTTCTATCCCCAGCCATATTTGGGGCACATACAAAGTGCTTAATAAATGCTTGTTAATCCATTCATTCTCTAAGTAATAGCCCCCGATACAGAGATTCTGGGATGAGGCTCAGCATTTCTCCTGTCCCTGCTTGGCGACATGTCAGCTGAGCAGACAGGAATTCAGGACACTAGCTAGAAAAAAGGGGGATGTGTGAAAAGTTCAGCCTATGGAGCATAAATCCTGTGGCTGTTCATAGCTTTCTCTCCTTGAGCTAAGGATGCTTGGCTGCAACTGAAATCCATTCAAGACCACTTCTGGAAGGAAACCGTGGCTCCACTTAGAATTCTGTGATAATAGAAAAATTCTTATTCCAGACACTTAGAAGCTCATAAATAAATGTGCTACTCCACCTACCAAAAAAACCCCAACAAAAAAACAACAAAAAACCCCACCTCCTTCCAGTTCTCTACCCATTATTTTCCTATTGCGCAAAAGAATGGAAATAGACAACGTTTGGGAAGAGACAATGTAACTCAAAACCATAATTACAGAAAGCATGTCAAGTTAGGGCCGCCATTTTTCTTTAGTCAAGTACTCCAAGCTATAAAGTGGGTGAGGATTGAGAGATGGGGCAGATCTTTTATGGAAATCCTTCCTGAGTTAAGTGAATGGCATGAAGACTCTCCCTGCCCTTCAAGCAATTGATGTTCGCTGGAAGATTCCCTTCCAGACAGTGAGATCTGGGAAAAGGCATAATTTCAAACCAAAATGAAGAAGAAAAGCTAACTTGTTTTAGAAAAGAATTAATTTCCCCAAAGGAGGTAGTTGTCCAAATTTTTGTAATGCTGCCTTAGATGTTCCATCAGGAAGACCCAAGTTTAAATCCTGCCTCAGATACTTACTTATTGATCAAGCCACTTAATTTTTCTCTCCGTTTTCTTAACTGTAAAATGGGTATAATATTTTCACCTCCATCCCAGCACTGTTGTGTGAATAAGAAGTCAGATGTTTATAGAAGTTTTGCAAAACTCAAAGCACTGTGTATATGTTGTTATTGTCACAGAAAGATACAGATTTCCTTTTTACCCATCCTAAGTTATATCTATCTAAAATGCCAATCAGCCTTTAATTCAGAACATTTGATGACTTCAGTTCTTCATGGTTTACAAAGCAGTTTACATAGATTATCATGTATTTGTACATATATATATATATATATAATTTTTTATCCAATATCTCAAAACAAGTAAAAAGGTGGGTGCCAGCACCCCCATTTTACAGATGAACAGGCTGTGGCAGACCCAGTAAGTGAGTTTCTAGAATCACACAGGTAGTGTCTAAGGCAGGATTCACCTCTTGAGGACCTAACACATAGCTCAGACCTGTATAGGTAATTAGTAAATCCTTCCATCATCTCATATTGTTACATCACCCTAATTGGCTGTCATATGATGGATTAGCTTTTCTCGGCGCCACTGGTACACAGTGGAATTTAAACAAAATTACTCCTGGAAGCACATTCTGTACCACCTCCCTCTTTTGTGACCCCTTTTTAAGACATACTGGATGTTACCAGACTATTTGTAATTCCTGTTAATTCCAAATTTTTTCCTCCAGTAGAAACCCTCCCTCCCTTTCCTCTTCTTTTTTTCTCTCACACTTCTCTTTTTATTCCTCTCCTCCTTTTTTCTTCTTCTTTTTTCCTTCTTTGTTTCTATTTCTTCTCCTTATGGAACAATGATAAGTTACCATATAGCTTTCTATATCTCATTGGACCAAAGTACTAAAAGTACTTTCACAAAGTACCTGATGGCATTTCTAAAAACTGCTCTTTGAAAGAAAATAAAGATGAAAAAAAATCACTTAAAATTTAATTTGTATCTCTGCAAGGACTAGAGTCAAGAAGGCTTGAGTTCACATCCAACCTCAGACATTTCCTATATGTACAACTCTAGGCAAGTCCCCAACCTCCAATTGCCTCAGTTTCCTCTTCTGTAAAATGGTAATAATGATAGTACCCACTTCCTAGAATGGTTGTATTAAATGAAATAAGAATTGTATTGTATTTATGCAATACCTGGCATAGAGTAAGCATTATTTCTTTATTTTACTCTGTTTTCTGGGATGGATTACTCAAACCTATTTCCTTCTTTCTTATCCAACCAAAAATGTGTAAAACTCATCATCACTGTAAATCGTCTACTGGTGCAATTAGTGATGTTTTTCTCCGGGATCATCGGGGAGGATTCTGGAAGGAAGGAAGGAAGGAAGGAAGGAAGGAAGGAAGGAAGGAAGGAAGGAAGGAAGGAAGGAAGGAAGGGAAAGAGGGAGGGAAGGTGACAGTTTTTCTTCTCCCCCTTCCTTCCTGCTCCCTTTGATTCCTCTTCCTCTCTCTCCTCTCCCCTCCTCTTTTTTCCTCCTCTTTCCATTTTCCTATTTCTTCCTCCTTAACTTACCTATTCTGTTTTTTCTCCTTTTCCATCTTGATATAGTAAATGTCATTTGGCTTTTTTCCTTCTTCTTATTTTCAATCAGGCCCTGGTGTCTTGATAATCCCAGGAAAATTCTCTCTCATGACTTTATTTTTTATTACTTTTGAAAACTAAATTTGAAAGCATGAATTCCAGGGCATAAATATTAAATCTGCTAATTCAGCTACCAACGTCTTAAGCATCATTGGGGACCATCCTGCTATTATATAGTACCATTCAGTATGCCTTTTGGTATGTAGATCAGTTTTGTGATTATTCGAGAAATAAAACTGCAGAATAAAGAATAATTTAAGTACAATTAGGTTTTAAATGAGAAGAGGTCAAGATGGCCAAGAATACAAAAGTGTGAACATCCTGGTTTTCTACTTCTCTGCTCCATGCAGGGTAAACACTAGACCAATTATTTCTGAAGGGGCCACATGAATCAAATCATCAGTTCACCACCCCAATTTTAATAAGATTTCAGTATATCTGCCACTTGGTGACTTTATTTCGAGTACGTGCCCTGGAGAAGAGTGGGAAGAAAGAATCTGTGTACCTGAATGGTGGACCTAGTGACACTCATTTCTCTTCTGTTCTAAGAGTAGGTTTAAATCATCACACAAGGATTCACATTTGACCAGAAGAAGAGCTTCTAGGCTATAGGAATTGAGATACCTGAATGTGTTATCATTGCAGAGTATAATGTTTTCTCTTTCTGGCAATTAAAAAACAAATGGGTAACTACAGCAGGTGTAGTTCTTCCTACAAGCAGGGAGGATGTTGGGCTAAATTATACTTCTCCACCATCCTTCCTTTACTTGCCAAATTGGTATCACTTCTGTCCCATTTCTCTCTCTCCCTCCCTCCCTCTCTCCCTCCCTCCCTCCCTCTCTCTCTCTCTCTCTCTCTCTCTCTCTCTCTCTCTCTCTCTCTCTCTCTCTGTCTCTCTCTGTCTCTCTCTGTCTCTCTCTGTCTCTCTGTCTCTCTCCCCCCCCCCCTCCCTTCCTCTCCCTCTCTCTCCTCCTTCTTCCTCCCTCCAGGAAGTATCTGAGATTGAACCCTGGACCTTTCTCCAGGCTTGACACTCTATCCACTGCCCTATCTCCATTTCTCTTAATTCCAGTTCCTTCCTTCTGTTGCTTGTATTTATCCAATAAATAGCTTTCTTTGTATGTGTTTACATGATTATCTCCCCATTAAATTATAAGCTGCTGAAGGGAAATTTTGATTCTTTTTGCATCCCCAGCACTTATCTAATTCCTGGCTCAGAGTAGGTGCTTAATAAATGTCAGTTGATTAATTCCTCATCCTCTTGGTTCTGAGTGGTCTCCACAACAAAATTATTTTGTATTTACTCTTAATATTTCTTACATTTGGTGTCTCTCATATTGTTTCCTCCCTACTGCAATATAAGCTGTTTAAGATCTCATAATATTTCTTTCTTTTTAAAAAATTACATAGTATATGCTTAATCGATAGTTGTTGGATAATCTTGAATTAATTGAATTTGGAAGGTAGATGGTACAGAAGAAACAACCATTCATTCAATCTGGAAGGGATCTCAGTTCAAGTCTTCTCTCTGTCACTTATTCTCTTTTACCTGGGATAAGCCCATTATCCTCTTTTAGCTTCTATTTTCCATTATGTAACAGGAAGGAATTGAACCAGACAACCTCTAAAGTCCCATTTTTAACTAGATGGTCCTATGAATGGGGTGAATTCTGGACTTGAGACTACAATTGACATAGTTACTTAGGGTTAGACCATCCACCTCCCTTCAGGTCACCAGTTGATAAAAACAAGTGTATGGGGGCAGCTAGGTTGCTCAGTGGATAGAGAGCCAGTTGTATAATTGAAAATCTGTTACCCTAAAAAAAGAATTACGTATCTCCAGAGCCCACTGACTTCCTGTCATTATGTACGTCCCATAAACAGAGGTAAAGGGAGTGGGCATTGAGGCTCTTCTTTTTGGCATGATGTAGCATCAGCAGTGATGGTGGTAAGGTGGGGATTTTGAAAATGACTAATCAGCCATGGACATGTGGTTTTTATTTTGTATCCTCTTTATTCCTTGATTTCTAATGATCATTTAATAAACCTCCTAAATATTTTTATTTGAGATATTTTAATTTTTACATAGGCCTATAGTCAGGAGGTTCAAATCTGGCCTCAGATACTTCCTAGCTGTGTGACCATGGACCATCCACTTGACCCCCATTGCTTAGCCCTTCCCATTCTTCTGCCTTGGAACCAATGCACATTATTGAATTTAAAATGGAAGGGAAGGGTTTTTTAAAAGCATATGTTAAGGACCTTGTGTGTGCCTCCAGTGTTTCCTTGAGCATTATTTTACCTGTCTTAAAAATTGGTTTCAGTGCTACTATGGTAGCTCCATTGGGGAAAATCTTGATTTTCACTAATTGTTTCTTCCCACTTAACCATCAATCCTCTGAATTCAATTTAATTAGGTCAATAATTTTTAAGCAACTCTTTTGCACAAGGCCCTGAGGATAAAGAGATGAATGCTGGGCTCGTTAGAATGTAGTATTAAATTAGAGTGGAAGCCCCCTATAGTGGTGGCAGGAAGTGATCCTTGACCGTTATCCCCATGCATGATGGAATGAGGCAAGTAGTGGTCCAGCCTGTGTGCTTGGGGAGAGTCCTGGGAGGCCGCTTTCTTTGTGAGGCCGTGGAGAGAGGAAAGATGCTCACGCACGGATGCCATCCAGCAGAAACAAGCCACCATTCACTGACCCGCTGTCCCAGAAAGGAAAGTCACCAGCCCAATGTCCTGGCCTCCTCCCTCCTGGCGCCGTGTCAGACACAGCCTCATTTTTGTGAAAAGCTGATGGGTATCGATCGGGGACACGCCGACATCCGCTGCTCCCCGACACGCACAGACTTCATCTTTCATTTCATCTCATTTCTTTTTACCCAAAGAGATGCCATTGAGCGAGAAGTGGGCTGTACCCCGTTCTGCAGCGGGGGTGGCGTGTGATGGCAGGACATCCGTTTTCCATTCCGGCAGGTGGCCCGACGGTCCTGGCCCGTCAGCCTGCTCTTTCTTCACAGGGGTTTGCTTGTTGCTACAGGGCCCGATGCTGGCAGATTACAACTCTGTAGCTCGTCATTTTCGATTTATTCGAACTTATTTCTCCAGTCTACTGAGCTTTCACTGGCTAGCATCAATCCTGACACCTCGCAATTCCTCAGAACCTCTATCCCCATCAGATGGTTCGATCTATGAGAAATTTAGCTGGAGGCGCTTAGACAAAAAAAGAGAGCGAGAGAGAGAGGGAGAGAGAAATATTGTGGCTGGGGAAGCATTTAAGTTAGGAGGCAGCCAGGGCTGTTTTATTACTTAGGCCTATGTCACCTGTGATGACCCAGGAGAGTGGGGAATATTGATCGCTTGTCACTCAAGGCATTCAGCAGATTGCATTGACAAAGCTTGGCAGGCCTCTAATAGCAGGGTTAGTGGCCTTGGCTGCTACCCAGGGGAAAACTCTGCAGCGCCTATTACTTGGCGGCCTTTAACTCTTATAGAATTGGGAGCGAACATTGACAAAAGCGAGGGAATAATTTTACGGTTACAAATGCTTTTTTCCTGCTTCATTTCTGCCCCCCAACTCTTTTTACCCCCTTAATTTTACTGGTCTCTTCACTGTTCCCTTCTGTCACATCCTCTGACTTTTCCCTGGACCCCCGTCTGATTTGAGAGGGTTATGGTGGTGGTGTTTCTCCAAATGTCAGGCCAGCCCAAGACATGAGCCAGCACTGTGGAGTTCTGAGTCGCCTGTCAGGTTGGTATGTCACTGGGGTTTTATAGATTTGTTGAGAGTGTGTATACTTGAACCTGACATCCTGTCTGTTCTCAGCTGTTGTCCTTTAAGTAGAGAAATCAACATGTCACAACAGAGTGGGTCTCTCCATCCCTTTCCTCTCCTCCCCATTTCTTCCTTTCTCTCCTTTGGCCTCCTTTCCATTTAGCCTCTTTGAACCTGCCCTTTTCTTTCTCTCTCGTCCCTCATTTTCTCCTTGTCTCCTATCTCTCCTTCCCTCTCTCCATCCTCACGCTTTCCTCTTTTCCCCTTTCTTATCTCTCCTCTCTCCTCCTGTCTTCCTCCCTCCCCTTGTCCATTCTTTCCTTCTTTCCCCTCTTTTCTTCCTTTCTCTGACTTCCTCTCCATCTCCCTTTCTATCTCATCCCTCCTACCTTCTCTTTCTGCCTTTAGCTATCATTTCCCCTCTGTCTCTTTCTTATCTCTCATCTCCCTTATCTTTCCTTTCTCTCTCCCTTTCCTTCCTACTTCCTCCCCCATTTCCCTCTGGTGCATTCCAAACAAATTTTCTATAGATTGTGTTGGGGGACATAGGTAAAACTCAGACTACAATGAGAAAGAAGATTCAAGAGTTCTAGTTTCAAAACCAAGGGCTGTTTCTGGGTAACAAAAGTGATTTTGATGGTTTGCAGAGGTGGACCATTGCTGTTATTGATCTTCTGAAATGAATATTTTGAATTTCCAAAGACCCTTCCTCTTTCAGAGCTGTCATCTAGCATTTCCTTTTGTCCTTCTAACCCAGAGACCCAAAATTGTTATTATCCCCATTTCAGACAGTTTTCTGGAATCAGGAAGTTTATCAGACATTCCTACATAGCTACCACATTCCCATGCAGCAAGCATATCAAGACTCCCACTTGGAATTCTTTTGGACTCTTGTGTAGGCAAATGTACTGGTTTCTGGGTTTCTTCCTTCCCACACTACTTGTCTCCCACCTCTCTTTCTGCACTTAGATCCCACTGAACTCCTTTGTGTTCATTCTGTTCCCTCCAGACTCTCCTCCACTACTTCCTTTGTCCAAATCATTACATTTCCTACAATTTACTCTGTGCTCTGAATCCTTGCCCTTCTTGAACTTCCAGCTCAGAAGCCACCATGGAATGAGGAGCTTTTCTAGTTGTTTGAGTTTTTTCTTCCTCAAATTATCTTATCACTCTGTATGTTTTATCTCCCAATTGAATGTGAATTTCTTGATTGTAAGTTTGTCCCCCCCCACCCTTATCTCCTCGGTTCTGAGCATACTGCCTCCCTTAGACTAGATCCTTAATGAATTTTAGATTAATTGAATTGAAATGCATTCATTTCAATCCTCATTCTTGATATTTGAGATTTCTGGAGCACCAAGATAGGAATTGTGATATAGTATACTAGGGATTCCTTTTGGTGCCTGGGTTGGACTAGACCACTCTTTCCAATCTTCCATGAGTCTATGTCCATTTCTTCATCCTTGATGACTCTATATAAAGAAGAGATCATCTCATTTTCCATTTGTTGGTCTCCATAATTGTAACTTCTAGGCCCTTAACATGTTTTTGAGGACAAATCTATTCTTTACCCACTTGTTCATTTTCTCCTCTGATTCCTTGGGGAATTCACCAGGCTGAAAATGTTCAACTGTTTTTCAATGATGAGAAGATAATGATAATTGAATCATGTGAAGCATAGAGGTCATTAGGCAGAATCTCCTCCTTTTATAGAGAGAGAACCTTAGGAGCAGAGATAAATAAATTTGCCTCATATCAAGCTTCTTTAAGTGTCTGAGGTAGCATTTCAATCTAGGTTTACTTGATGTTGATGCCATCATTCTATAATTAGTTCTTGTTTGTTTGAAAAAATTTCTTATTTTATTAAGGATATAGATGTATATTAATTAACAGTTACCAAATCATATGAACTATGTATAGGTATAACACTCTATTAATATAATAGATATATTACATTAATATTAATTATTAAATATATATTTGTGAATAATTAATATTATCATAGTTAATGTAACATACATTCTATTTACAATTTGGGAAATGTATTCCCTCAGTGTAATTTATCTTGCTTTTCTTTCTTCTTCTTTTTTAAATTGAAAAAAAATTTTGTTTAATTAATTAATGTAGAATATTTTTCCATGGTTACATGATTCATGCTCTTTCCCTCTGCTCCTCTCCCCTCCTCCCGTAGCCGATGCAAAATTGCACTGGGTTTTACATGTATCATTGATTTAGACCTATGCTTTTCTTTCTTCTCATGCAACGAATTTATCTTTGATAATAATAATCATCCTATTTAAGGCTGATTGAATAATTCATTGGGCTGTCCATCTAACCATGGGACATAAGTCAAATCAGCAGCATGCCTTCTTCAACCAGTTGCCTTTCCCATCATGGATTACCAGTTGGAATTCTTTTGAGCGACAGCCATTCTTACGGTATGGAGGTTCCAAAATGTTCAAGAGGTCGATTTCATCAGCCCAGGATCATGCAATAAGAGCATCTCCCAGAGCTCGGAGACGTAGGTTCATTGAATCTCACATAGAGATGCCGGAATTATTCGTGTTTTCATGATGAATAGGACTCAGTCAGTTATTTGTTGAGTATCAGGGGACCATTTATTGAGAGCAACAGGGGATGTCACAGGCCATCTAGTCTAACCTCTTCATTGTATTCATGAGAAAACTGAGAACCAGAGCAGTTTAGTGACTGAGGTCATACAGGTGGATCATCCAGGTGTAGAACTAGAGGAAGCCCCAGGGGCCACCGTCCATCCTCCTTATTTTCCATGTGAGGGAGAGAGAACCTGGTCAATAGTTCATTGAGTATCATCGCACCATAGGTTTAGAGTAGGTAGGGATCTCCGAGGCCTTCTCATTTTATACATAAAGAAACTGAAAAACTCAGGAAAGCTAGTTATCTTACCAAGGAGGATAAAGGAAGGAAGAGCTATGCAAAATACCTGCCATTTCACTAGACAGTGTCTAACAAAGACCCAAATGGATGACAAATTCAGAAAGATGTTTTTAGTCAAAGAGAAATTTTAAATAACAAAATAAAACCAAACAAAGCAAAAATTTGAGAAAATTAGTAGCTCTGTCAAAGATATAAGCACAATTGCTACAAGAAGCAACTGCCACATTAATATTCCATGACACTTGGAGGCACTTTGAGCTTAAATACTTATCTGGGAAAGGTTTTATAATTCATACGACCTGAAATAATTTACACCTAATTAGATTTTGTCAACTGAATAATTCCGTCTCATGTTGCTTCCACGGAATCATTTAGGCAACTGCATTTTATTCTCAAAATAGTTGTAAATGTCAAATTAATTTTTGTTGACACGAGCAACATGTAGGAGAGCTACTTGGCGGGATTGTTTGTCAACTGAATACATTTCCACTCTTGACAAAACACATGAGATAATGACAGTTGGATTGATTTTTGTTCTTCTCCATTGCGTTCTTGAGGAGTCTCTTTTCAGAATGATCTGGACAGTAAATGGCTTCCATATTATTGGATTCTCTGGAGATCCTTGGAATGGTGTCCATTCTTCTTTGGGTAGTGTTGGTTCCCCTATAAAAGTATGATTCTTAAGCATGTGTCTCCATTTTTTTCCTGAAAAGAAGGATTTTTAATGTTTTAGAGACTTCAAGTCTCATGGTAAGAACAGTGGATTTGGGAATAGAGAATTTGGGTTTGAAGTTGAGGTCTAGTACTAAACTGTGAGATTATTGGTAAATCATTGCTTCTTGCTGGTCCTTCATTCCTTTATTTGTAAAATAAAGAGAATAATAAATTATCCAAGTTATTTTTCCGAGGCATGAACACTTTTATAGACTTTAATCTCCTTAAGAAAATGTACCATTGATATTATATATTATATTTCCCCAATTTTTTTTATCTATCGATTTCATCTCTGTCGTTTTGACTACTTCAGACTATAACTCTTCCATTATTTAGCAAAAGTACTAGAGGTAACAAACATTTATTGAACACCATCTGTGTGCCAAGAACTGTAGTAAATACAATCTCATTTGATCCTCATAACCCTGGGAAGTGGGTGCTCTTATTATCTCCATTTTACAGTTGAATAATCTGAGACATTTGGAGGTGAAGTGGCTTGTCCAGAGTAAGGGTTGGGTGCTGGATTTAAATTGAGGATACAAATTTAAAGAATGAAGCAATCCTGTTTCTTAGTAAACTTACAGTCTATAGGATGATGATTCCTTACTGAAATCTGTCTCCATAAGTTTTTTAATTGAGGAAGAGGGTAATTGATTAGTCAGAACACAATAATTGTTGATTAATCATTAATGACTCAGCTCACATCCTCAAAATGAGGTTCCATCTCAGTTCTTAGGTTGATCTTCCCCCTTATTTGTTTGTTGACAATCCTATTCTTGACCTTTGCTACTTACTGATTGCAAAATTACTTCTCAACTTGATTGGATTTAGCAAACATTTGTTAACACAACCAATGTGGGAGTTTGTTATGCATGATTATGGGTATGAGATACAGGGTTTTCTTCTTTTTCTTTATTTTTTCCCAGTCAGGGAGAAGGTGGGTGGGAGAGAAAATAAATGTTTGTTAATTGGAAAAAACAAAACCATTTGTGAGGTATCCACTTTGTTCCAAAGACTGTATTATCTAAAGATAAAACTCAAACATTCCCTGCCCATGGGGAACTTGCATTTTAATGAGCAGATCTAACAGTCCTCCATGAATCTATGCAAATAAGAAGTATAATAATATAAATTTATGAAAGAAAAAAACAGTCTGATAATTGGAGAGAGAGAGAGAGAGAGAGAGAGAGAGAGAGAGAGAGAGAGAGAGAGAGAGAGAGAGAGAGAGAGAGAGAGATTAGATTGAGTTTTCTGCACGATGTAGTAGACCTTCTCTGTTCTTTGTTGGAAGCTCCCAAACCTGAAATAAATGTGAACAAGAAAGAAATTCATGCTTGGAAGAATAGCTCCAGAAAAGTATGGAGGCAGAAGAAGACAGTAGTCACTTCCAGGTAACAGCCACCAACCCTGTTTTCACAAGAACATGGAGTTCTTAGATGAATGTAAATCAAGAATGGACAGGTAGGTTAAAAACAAATGGCAAAGGGATTTGTTGTTCTTCATCTTTCATTTTGAAGAGGACCAATTGACATCACAGAGTGACATCTTGGATATGAATTGAATTTAAGTGAGACAGAGTTGCCCCAAATCATCAGCCTTTCTTCTAGAGTCATTTAGAAGGTCAATGGCAAGACAAAAGTCAGGATGGCTGGGATGTAGTGAATAATGTTGGCATCTTTGAAGTCTGACTGGGCTCTACCTACTCTAGTTTCACCCACCTTCTTGTATTTTGGAATGAACAACAATAAAAAGCAATAAGTACCAGAACCATGAGATTTGGATGCTTTGAGTTCAAATAAATCTTTCCACTACTCCATACTGCTTTTTGATACAGGTCATTGTTTCCATGATCAAGAACAAATAAATAAATGAAAAAAAGAGGATAAAGTGGTCACTAATTTAATGACTTTTTTGGTAAAGATACTTTGCTATGAAATTATAGATAAGTCTCCTTAGAAATCCTAGGACTATCAGTTTAGAACTAGAAAGTTCAGAAACTCTTAATTTAATGCCTTTATTGTTTATATGAAACCCTCAAAACCTTTACCATAAAGATTAGAACCGACTGTGCTTTCTTTGCCATCTTCCTGTACTAATACATCACCTTGACTGTTGCTCAACAAATCTGTATCCATAGTCTGTATTTTCATTCTACACTCTGGAGACAAATTCCACTTGTCTCCTGGACATCTCAATCTGGTTGTCTCAGCCCTGCAGATTCAACCTGTTCGAATCAAAGTCTTGCCCACCCCCCAACCAGAACCTTCTTTTTTTTCCAGAATTATTTATTTTCATGAAGTTTTTCCCCTGAAATCTAAAAGTTATCTTTAACATCCCTTCTTCCATCCTTCCACATATGATCATCTACCATTTCCCATGTATTCTGCCTCACTTATGTGTCCCCCATATCCCACTTTAAAAATTCCTATTTTTATCACTTTTCATAAAGTAATTTTTACCATTATCTTGGATTTTCAATTGCTTTTTAGTAAGACTCTTCACTCAGACTTTTCTTTCCTTCTGTAAAACTCTCAAGTGTTCTTTGAATCTAGATTATCACAAGGGGAGAAAAGTTAGTGATGCACTCTGACTTAAAATTTTGTGTCATGGAAATATTCCCCTTTCTGAAGGGTGCAAGGAGGAAAGGGGTGGTTCTAAACCTCTGAATTTGTGTGTATTGATTTCCAAGTATTGACATACATTGCTCATTGCAGATGACCAATTCTTGCTGTGTTGTTCATGGTCTTAGAGAAGCAATTCTCAATTTATGGTCCAAGGATTAAAGGGGACCTTCAGTACTTTTTGAAGGAATCTGTCAGGTTAAAACTATTTTTATAAAACATGTAAGACTTTGCTAGATAATAGTGAACTATTATAGCAACCTAATATAATACAAATAACACCATTAAGTAATTTGTTGAATTATTCATTTCAAAGTTGTTAACTATATCTAGATATAACTCACATATATAAAAAGTTTGGGGAAGGGGCTCTCAATAATTTTTAAGAGTGTAAAGGGGACCAGAGACCAAAAAGTTTACAAACTTCTATTTTAGAATTCCTTCCTGGATGCAGAGAAATTAAGGGACGTAGCTGTGATAATGTAGATTCTATATGTTAGAGGCAAGATTTGATCTCCAGACTTCTCAAATCTATGAACTTTTAACCTTTATCCACTGCACAGAGGTATCAAACTTGCTTCTCAGTGGCCAGGCAAAAATGGGAAATGTTTAACAAAAATAAATTTAAATACAATAGAACATAGATAATGTTAGTTTGTGATTGTCTAAGTCAATATGGATTCTAGAGAGTCAGTTTCTATTTGTTCATCACCTCTGTACCATTTTATATTAATGAAAAATCTAGAAATGTAATGTATTTATTTTGAATTTGATTAAAAGCATGGAACAGAATTGTGTGTCTGTATGTATATATGTAAAAACATACTCTTAATATACATACAGATATACATACACATAAATGTACAATGAGGTTTTGTTTTGAAAAAACACGTTTTCAAAATCATTTATTGATTTAGCTATTGAGTTAGCACAAGATATTTGTTGATGTTTTATGAGTAGAACTCTCAGATATTCTAGTAGCAAAAATGCAATTTTAAGATTTCATATGAAGCTTTCATATGAAGATTTCATATGAATTCATAAGATTTCAAATGAAATCATTCATTTATGAAATACAAAATATAGGAACATAAAATCCTAGTTAAAGATTTGGAAATAATTCCATTTATCTTTGATTAGCATCAGTGTAAAAAAACCATTGCTTTCTGGTTCCCAGGATCATAGAAACAAACGTCAGCCTTTGTGTTTGTCGGGTTTTATTTTCACCTTCTTTTTGGTTCCTTGATTCTTAATAATTCCTGTGATAACCTGAAAAGGACCTTGTGGGTATTAGGTATCTTTGGACATGGTATGGTGCTTTAACGCCATGTTGACTACATGCCTAAAATGTTGATTTGCTAATACCTGGAATTTGGAAATTAAATTTTATGGTGTATGGATGATTTATTGTAATCTCCTATGAGGAAACCCGTCTTTAAATGTTTTTTATTTTTTTTAAATCACCCTGAGTTTGAGGGGTAGAAAGCATGGCTAATGCAAAGCAGGGGCCAGGCTGAAATCACACGTCTCCCTGGAGGAAGAAAAAGTGGAGGTTTTACTTACTACGTATGTTTTAAAAATATTTATAGATGCAGCTGGACTTTTAGTACAGCACTTCTGTTTTTAATGATAGAAATCTCAAAGGACTGAAATTGCTCCAAACAATCTCAACTGTGTCTGAAACTCAGGAACAGTATATGGGGGTGGGGTGGGGAAGGAGTCGATGGGGAGAAACTTGGTTTCTTTGATGCCAATTAGAAACACTGTAAGAAGAGGGTGGTCTTTGGTTCCATGGTTCTTGAACCTTGCGTGTGCAGACAGGAATCTGGGAACTTAATAATGCTTTATTCTTTCTGCAACTTTGGGAATTATCTAAATGAAATATATTTTAGTGGATATACTGCTTTCCTCACCAGTGAGCTCAAGGCTGGCCATTTATAGAATGGGCATAGGGAAGACTCAGAATGAGTGGAGACCATTAGTGGCAGAAGAGACCTTGGTATGGCTGAGATCATGAATGTTATCTGAGACGTTCCAGCAAGAGGAAAATGCTAGAGGTCGCTCCCCAAATGTCAGGAGATGTAGCCCAAGAAAATTCAGGTATCTTGAAAATTAAGCTGTCAAGGACAAAAGGGCTATGGTGTGTTCCCTCTCTGCAAGACCAACAATGGCTGGTAACAGTGCTTTGGAATGGCCTCAATTCTCCTTTCAAAATTCAATTCACTCTACTTGGGGTTCTTGGGATAGAAATGTGGGCCATGGAAAGTTCATGGAGTTTAGAATTGGCTCTATTTTGTCCAACCAACATCCCACCAGAGAGGAATGCCTGTTCTACCAAAAATGGCAAATGGCCCTACAGGATGTTCTTGATAGCCTCAGTGGATGCACTCACCTACCAAGACTCAAGGCAGTCCATTCCATTTTTGGATAATTCTCATTCTTGGGAATGTTTTCCTGAAATCAAGCTTAAATTTGATTCTTTGCCCCATCTCCCCACTGATTCTAGTTCTATTCTTTGTGGCTAAAAAGAACCATATTATCATTATTTCAACCGTTAAATAAATAAACAAACTAATTAATTAATAATAATAATTATTATATTTTTATTTTTATTATTTTTATTTATATATTCATATATATTCATATATTTTGTATATTTATATTTTTATATATTTATTTTATTATATATATTATATATATATTTATATATATATAATTAAGGAATGAATGAATATAAATAAATGAATAAATAAATGAACAAATAGACAGACATATAGATGGATAGATAGGTGGATAGATACATAGATGGATAGATGGATAGATGGATGTATGGCTAGATGAATAGTTAGAGGAATGGATGGATGGATAGATAGATAGATACAGAGATACAGAGATAGACAGACAGATCAATCTATTCCATAACTATGGGCTAAGTGAAATCAGTCCAGAAAAGAAAACTTATTAGAAGCCTAATGTGTGCCAATCACTATTCTACATGCTAAGGATTCAAAGTCAATATTACAATAATTCAATTTCTCTTCCATGTGACAGCACCAAAGTTATTTTCAGACAGCCATCCTCTATGGCGCCCTCTACCATCCCCTGAGTTTCCTCTTCTCCAAAATAAACATCCAACATTTCTTTCAACTGATTCTCCTATGGCATGGATCCAAGGCCCTCCTGGTTACTCTGATCCTTAATATTCAGCTTCCTTAGCCAGGCTCTGGTAATGACCCTCCAGCCACTCGCCCTTTACTCCTGGAATTGATCAAGCTTTAAGTCTGTTATCTCATAGGATTTCCAGTTATTTCCTTGCAAGGTATTGCTGGCATTTGGAGGCTGCCATCTTGTTTTTTTTTTCCCCCCAGGTCCTAGTGGTACAGATGGACAGTTGGGGGTTCATGTACCCCCTTCCCCCTGGAAACTTTTCACAATTCTTCAGAGTCTCCAGAATTTAATGTTATATCATTTGGATCAGTTGCATGTTGGGTGAGAATTCTGCCAAGGGCAGTTAACTCATCCGCATCCTATTTGTGTCTGTGCTGAGTGGCTCTAGCCTGTGACCAAGGAGGGGGGAGAGAAATCATGCTCATCTTAGCAACTCTTCCCCCACCCTGCGTTTTTAATAAACCAGCCCTGACAGATGAAAAGAAATCTGGGCTGTAACTCCAATTTCTCATGTTCGGCACATTTCAGCCATAAACTTAATTATCCCAAGGATTTTTAAATGACTCCAACTATTTCTAGACTGGGGACCAGAGGATACCAAGTTCTATTTTTGAGCTGATAAAACCCTCCTCTTGGAAGCATTTGTTTATTATATTACAGCTAGCTTCACATGAGCTGAGCTCAATCCTGACCCAGTGTTAAGTGTCTGTGGTAGATTTCATTACATCCATATACTGGAAGTCCTGCCAATATACTGGCAGCAAAATCCTAGTGGAAAATAAATGGCAATAAAAAAGAGAAATGATAGCCTGTGTGAGTGTCGAGGAGCACAGCTTTATGGAGACTGGACAACCCCAGAGAAGTGACTTGGCATACACACATGAGCTTAGAAGACTGTGAGTGAAAGCTGATATTGGAATAACGACTGTGGCAGAGACATGGGAATAATTTAATTAATTGCACCGAAATTTCTTTGATGAATAGTTATGTGGTGATAAGCATGAGGTCGAACAGCAGAATGAGTTTCAGCTTTTTAATGGGCCGGCACAGCTGCAGTTTTGGATGAGCTCCCATTTTATTTTTCCCTTTCATTCTCCAGCATCGTACCAGGCCGCATCCACGCAGGCAGAGCCCACCGCCCGCTCCCCACTCCCACGCCGTCCCCCGCAGCGCCGAGTGGGAAGGCGTCCTGGCCGAGGGGGAGCCAGGCCTGTGGCGGCTTTGAAATGAAAGCCAGATCAAAAGGAAATGATGGGATCGTTTCCTTATGAATGCCTGCATTCCCCCTGACCTCCCACCCCTCACGGTCTCCATGATGCTTTTACAGGGTCTTTGCTGCTAAGTTGTATGAAGATTTTAATAAAAATTTCTGGTCCCTGGAGAAAGAGGCAAGTCTTTGTTGTTGAAGGCTTGGAGGGAAGTGAGCAATGCAACCCAGCTGGCTCCCTCGCATTAATCCCATGATTCCCAGCCCAGATTTTCAGACGGATCCATTACCGAGGCCTGTAACCAATCTCTCACCATTTTCTTGCTGCGTAGGGCTCTGTTTTCAGTCATCCTCCTTCAGCAGCTGACTTGAGCTTCCAACTTCATAGGGCCTCCGCTGCAAATCTCCATCCACCTTGGCTCTTGGAAGAAGGAGTTGTTCCATGCAAATGGAATGATGCGATTGTGGGTGGCGTTTCCTCCCCGCCTTGGTCCATGCCCATGAGGGGCTGGGGGGGCACCGTGCAGTCCCCATGGAGGAAGGCTTGCACACACACACACACACACACACACACACCCCTTGTGCCTTCCACTTTTTATTAGCAGGATTTCTGCTGGAGAAAGACTTCCTGGCCTCCACCTGGGAAAGCCTTTCCTGTCTGCTAGTGAGTTGGAAACCGAGAGAGCTGATGGGGAGTGGAGGCTTCTCCAATGAGTCTCCTGGCCAACTCCTGGCCAGGGTCAGCTTGTAGTTTTCCAGGGGTAGACCCTGTGCCAGGGGAAAACACCCCGACCAAACCCACAGGTGTTGGTGAACACGTCAAGTATTTATAATATACGGCAATTAAAAACAAACAAACAAGCAAAAAGGATCTTGACATGGGGAAGATGTTTTAGAAATGGCAGAGAAGATCCTGGCTTTGATTTCTCACTCTTTATTTGTGTATAAAGCCAATTCCCTGGCAAGAGGGAGCACTTTTGAATTCTGCCTTAAGGGTCGGCTTATCAGCTCTACCTTTCTTGGAGAAAAGTGGTCAGGGAAGAAAATAAATGAAATTAGAAAAAGCCTTCCTAATTGGCCCAGACAAGCAAATATGGCTCTTTACAAAGCTGGAATCCAGTATAAGAATGAGGACATCCACGTTGGCAAATTATTCCATCTCAGATACTACTACCCCAGGGCAGTATTTCCAGTCTTTTTTTTTTTTTTGGCAGATTTTGACAGATTCTGATTTTTTTTAATTTTCTTCTCATATTTATAATGAGAAAGATGAGACTAAATAGATTCTTAGGTCCCTTCTAGGTCTAGAGCTAGAATCATTTAAGCCCCTTCACCTCTCTGCCTCTCAGTTTCTTTTTCCATAAAATGGGAATATTAGATTCAAGAGTTTCATTGGACTCTCTTGTTTCTTTTCCTCACACCTATAATCATTATTACATACTCAAATTTTTATTCATTTACTCCCCCTGCCATTAAAACAATGGTTTCATCTGCCTGAACAACAGCACAGCGAATATCAAATGTTATAACAAAAGTAGTTTACCAACATTTCCTGGGAAATGTTCAGTCTGTACTCTATGGAATTGGAAAGGGAGAAAGAAAGGAAAAAAAAAACAAGATAAAGATAAACAAGATGACATTTGTATTTTTGTTGTTGTTCAATTGGGTCTGACCCTTTTTGACCTCATTTGGGTTTTCTTGAAAAAAACTTTCCATTTCCTTCTGCAACTTGTTTTTACAAATTTTTTTTATAGTGACTTACCTAGGATCATACAGCTAGTATGTGTCTGAGGCCAGATTAGAACTCAGGAACATGGATGTTTCCAACTCCAGACCTGGTATTCTATCCTCTCTGCCACTTAGCTGTCTCATAAACTTTTAACATCATAGGATTTAGAGTGTGAAAAATAAGATTGTTTATTTTATTTGCTTCCATTATATTTAAAGAAAAGAATACTGATGCCCAAAGAAAATTACTTTCTCAAGGTCCCTCAGCTAATAATAAACCTTGACTTTGAACCCCATTCATTCATTCATCCATGTAACACTCATTCATTAAGGGATTTCTATTTTCTTTTCTATAGAAAGTTTCTTCCCACCTGATGTAGATCACCATGTAAATTTTTGTGTAATCACTTAAAGATCAACCTACTTTAAAAAAAAAAAAAGCCCATTCTGGAAGAGAATTTCTGAAATTGAACAGAGAAAGTAGCCTTTTGACCCTAAATACTTATATTATTTTCAAAGAAAGAAGAACAAAAAATAGTCACCTAGTCTTCGCTATTTAGAATGGTTGTGGAATGTCTGGAGGGTTGCTTTGGGGAATTTGTCTTTGAACTCAGTTTTTCATTCCCTCTTTCCTTCTTCTTTTCCCAATACCATATGTAGTAAAACATAACTTAGGGAACACTGTTCGACACTGCTTCGTCCCTGACTGGTTTGGGGGAATCTGTGTTTTATTATCTGATTTATTAAGCAGTATGAAAAAGACTCTTAGGTAGCCATGCATGACAGTCCCATGTCCTAGACCCTGCCAGACAATTGAAAATCAGAGAGGAAAAGGGGGGGGGGGATGATTTATAGTTTTGCACAGGTTCTTTTTTTTAAACTTTTCTGGATCTTTGCCCATCTTATTATGAGTTCTTTAGAGAAATGAAATGCAGCGGTAGCTTGGAGTAGTCATGGATGCTTTCCAGCAGCACAAGAGCCCTGGAGTCACTCTATAAGCCTTCTCCCCTGGTTGTAGTTTGGAAGCCAGTTGACAGTATAATAGGTCTTTGGAAGTGGGTGCAAGGGCTTGTGTGCCCCGTTTGATGTTGCAAACACCAAGCCCTGGGGAGATCTGGAGAGAGAACCTTCTGTTCTTAAAGAGAAGGAAAAAAAAAAGTTTAACCTGAAATGTGAACTGGGGAAGAGGAGAAGGAACCTCCCAAATTCAAAAAGACTTAGGTGGAACCAGAGGATGATCTCATTACCTTCTGTGGAAACATCATTTGGCAGGAGGCCCTTGTAGGCAGAAGCAGCAGAGAGGGCAAACAACTTAAAAATGAATTTGATTAAAGAGAAGCAATTCATCATTACAGAATTGGGTGGATTAGATTCCTAAACACTGTTATAGGACACGTCTGTATTGATGTGGTACCATCTTTCTTGGGAGACAGCTTTGCAAAGTGGTTAGAGTTCTGGGCTGGTGGAGGGCAAGACTTTCTGTTCTCAGGCACCACCCCAAGACTTCATTGCTGAGTCATTAATAATGATCTGGGAGAGTAAGATTCCACCCTAACATTTCTCTGGTTTGATAAAGGCAACGTGGTTCAATGGAAAGAATTCAGGAAATGGAGTTGGGTTATATACTATCTTAAGAAACTCAAATTGATCTCTGGTCCTGTTTCTAATCTATAAAATGAAGGATTAGATCCTCTTAATCCATGAATCTGTGATCTGTGGAATCATGAATGTTTCTATGAATAAAATAAAATAAAAATGAATCTTTCTATGGATACACACACATATAAAGTAAGTTAAAAGTTAGGGGGGGCGTTAGGTAGCTCAGTGGATAGAGAAAGGAGGTTCAATCTCTCTTTAGATGCTTCCTAGCTAGGTGGCCCTTCTTGGATCCAGGGATAGTGGCCTCCTGACTGGTCTGTGAACAAGACACTCCCATCTCTTGGCTTCTGGTCTTCCCCCAATCTTGGGGTGCCCTCTTGGTCTTTCTAGCTTCTTTCAGTTCCCAAGAAAATTCTCATTTTCTATGGGAAACTTCTCCCAACACCCCACCTCTAATTCCTATAATTATTTCCTTTTATTCCATCTATAGCTTGTTTCTATATTTACTTTTTTATCATCTCTCCCATTAAAATATAAGCTCTTTGGGGGCAGGAACTGTCCTTCAGCCCTTTGTAATACGGTTCCTGGCACATAGTAGGGACATTAAAAATGTTTATTGACTGGCTGGCTGAAATGCTAACTTGTTTGTTGTCGCAGCTGCTCTTTGTTGTTGTTTCTGTCTGCCTTAATAAACAAAAATGCTGCATTTGCAAAACATCATTAGTTGACTATTCCCTTAAGTTTATTTTTCCATGAGTGGGACTGAATTTGTATTGAAACATCCACACTTTACTCTCTGATTCTTACTGAGACCTGTGACTTGAATTTACAAGTGTTAAGAGAACAGTTTTCAGTTAGGAAACTGTGCAAAGCTAACTGACCCACCTGGGAATTGAACTTAGGACCTTCGAATCATTAGCCCAGTGTTCCAACTTTATCCCAAGCTGGATACCACAGTAAAACTTTTGATTGCCGTTCCGCAGTCTGTGTAACCTCCCAGGGCCTTCTGTGCAGCATCCTTTTCAGCAGTGGTGACTGGGGGTAACATTGTACTCAATTAGCTTTCAAGGCACCTCTCCTGATGCCTCTGCACCCTACTGGCAACCGGGGTGTCGAGAAATAAAAGGCTGTGCCCTTCAAGAACGTATCCACGACAGTTGGTGAATTTTCCTCTCAGCTGAGGACTTGATCTTTTCAACCCAAAGAAAAGGAGAAGAAAGTTAATTCTGGTTTCAAGTTGAAACTTGGGACTGGCATGTATCTCTTTCTGGGGGAGCTTTTTAGGACAATGAAAGTTAGAAGAAAGAAAGACTTTCTAAGCTTGCAAGAAAGATGAGCCTTCAATGACTTAATACTATGGAGCAGAGCAGGGGTAGAATCTCAATGTAGGGTTATATTGTCAGAAAGATTTGCCGGGTTATAGCCTTGGTTTTCTTTATTTCTCCCATTTGGTACCATTTCTGTTTTACCTGGAGAGGGACAAAAAATGAAAAAATAAAATAAAACTTGTCTCCAATGACTTCTTTGTGGACCATGTTCTGACATCCCAGCCAAGAGACTTAGCTTATGAACAACATACAATGGTTATTTCTATTATTTAAGCCACGAATCTTAGTTTGTGATTATATTGGGTGACATTAATATTGAAGATGGTATTTTTTTCCCACAAGAATCAATAAGGGTGAAATAGAGAATTCTGGAGGTTCCCTGAGTTTTTATTGTATCTGATGCTTACATGGACTAGTGGGGTAGGCTCTTCTGGCTTTTTGATCTTAATTTTAAAAGAAAAAAAAAAGATTAATAGGTCTGACTCATTAGAAAACATCAGTAATACCTAGGTTTGATCTCATCCTCCATCACTTAGTCATTGGGTGACCTGGACAAGTCACCCTCTTTATTTGCTCATCTTAAAAATGGGGGTGATAATAGTACCTCCTTCTCAGACCTGTTTTTGAGACTTCCTTGAGATGCTTTACCAGCCTTGAAGTGTTCAACAGGCTTCATCAAAAGAGTGCTGACTCTTCAGTAAAATTTAAAGTTATATCTCAAATAATAAAAACATTATATTTTTATGCGGTTTATTAAATGATCATTAGAAATCAAGGAATAAAGAGGTTTCAAAATAAAAACCATGCCCATGGCTGGTCAGCCATTTTCAAAATCCCCATTCACCACCATCACTGCTGATTGCTGTATCATGCCCAAAGAGGAGTCAGAGCCTCAATGCCCACGCTCTTTATCCTCTGTCTACAGGAAGTAATTAATGACAGGAAGTCAGTGGGCTCTTGGGATATGTAGTTCTTTTTTAAGGTAACTGATTTTCATTTTTACACTTCAGACAGAAGACCTGAGTTCAGAGCCTCACCTTGGATGCTTCTCAGCTCTGTGACCTTAGACAAGTGACTTAAGTTAAGATTCGAGCTTCATTTGTCTATATATGACAAATGAGAGAATTAGACTAGATGTTCTCTGGGATCCCTTGCAGATCTAAGTAGATGATTATCTTGTACTCACTGTCCTAGCCCTCTAAGAAGACCCTCAGGTGACACTTGATCTAAACCCTTTCTTTCACTAATGATGAATCTGAGTATTTGAGAGCTTGAGTGACTTATTCATGGTCTCACAGATAGCAAAGGCAAGTGGCAAACTCTAAGGGAAAATGAAAGGAATAAGCATTTATTAAGTACCCATCACCGACCAGGGACTGTGCTAAGTACTTTACAAATATTATCTCCTATAAATGTCAACAATTATTATTATTTTGACCTTGAAGTTCCAAGTTTCAGGAACCTCAGCAACCATTTTCTGCAGGTGCTGATTTTAATGAAAAATAAAAATAAATAAATATAAAATATGTAAAATAAAAATAATATAACTGCACAGGCCGATTTTAATAAAGCATAAATAAATATTACATTTGTATGTTTGTTTATATTATAAGCATAATAAATTAATAAAAATAAGTGTAAAAATAAGTAAATATAAAAATATAAAATAAAAGGTATATGTCCTCATGAATCCTGCCATTTTCCTTGCATTTTCCCATTATATCTTAGCAAGATATTGACCTTAAGGACCTAAAGACAATGACATTAGATTTCAATCATTAGCTGATTCTAATGTTTGTACATCTCTAGCTTCTGTATTCAACAGTTTTCCTACAGCTTAGTACTGTGTCGTCAGAGGTGGTGGCAATGCCTCTCTGATGTTTGGGATCGTTGTTGTTCAGTGGTTTCCATCGTGTCTGACTCTTCACGGCCTCCTTCGGGAGTTTTCTTGGCAAAGACACTGGAGTGGTTGGCCATTTCTTTCTCCAGATCATTTCCCAGGGCATAGCTCCTCAGGAGAGGATGCCCTCCTGAAGCATCTCCACCCTAGTCACTGGCCAGCTGATCTGAACCAAGGAGAGCCTCATTGATAGAGGGAGCAATTGGCAGAGGGTCAGCCTCGCCAATTTCAGAAACTCCCTCTGTGGCGTTGGCCCGGGCCGGGATAAGGAATCTGTTGGCCACAGAGTCCTTCGAAGACTGTTTACTAAGAAATGAAGAGTTTGTAATCTTGATCTGTGTTCTTGGAGCATCTTCAAAATAACAGTTTGTTGGAGAATCAAACTGTGAGTCATTAATTTTCATTGATTGAATGCAAGGGCTGCTTTCTACAGCAGGGGATTTGTTTCCCCCTAATGCCACTTCCCTTTTTGAAACTCTGGTGAAGCTTATAGATTTCTTCCCAACATCATGCTTCTAAATGCATTTCACAAAATATGTAGGATTGTAGAGGCTTCAGTTATGTTGAAATATGTAGTATTAGCAAAATATTTTTAAAAAAATATTGAAAGGCTCCAGGTTAAAATCCTTTGACATTTCTCTTGGCCTTTTAGCTGTTAGTATACTCTTTAAATTAGCCATGCTTTTATTTTACATATGTGTATATAATAGGCACATATAGCACACATATACACATGCACTTGTTCAGTCATTTCAGTCATATCCAAATCTTTGTGACCCCATTTGGGATTTTCATGGCAAAGATACTGGACTGATTTGCCTTTCCCTTTTCCATCTCATTTGACAAATGAGGAAACTGAGGCAAACAGGGTTTGGGGTTTTCTTGGCAAAGATACTGGACTGATTTGCCTTTCCCTTTTCCATCTCATTTGACAAATGAGGAAACTGAGGCAAACAGGGTTTGGGGTTTTCTTGGCAAAGATATTGGGCTGGTTTGCTATTTCCTTTTCCATCTCATTTGACAAATGAGGAAACTGAGGCAAACAGGGTCTGGAGTTTTCTTGGCAGAGATACTGGAGTGGTTCACCATTTCCTTCTCCAGCTCATTATATAGGGGAGGAAACTGGAGCAAACAAGGTTAAGTGACTTGCCCTGCCTCATACAGCTAGCAAGTGTCTAGGTCAGATTTGAACTCAAGAAAGCTAGTTTTCCGAGGGGATGCCCATCAATTGGGGAATGGCTGAACAAACTGTGGTATATGTTGGTGATGGAATACTATTGTGCTCAAAGGAATAATAAAGTGGAGAAGTTCCATGGAGACTGGAACAACCTCCAGGAAGTGATGCAGAGCGAGAGGAGCAGAACCAGGAGAACATTGTACACAGAGACTAATACACTGTGGTATAATCGAACGTAATGGACTTCTCCATTAGGGGCGGTGTAATGTCCCTGAACAACTTTCAGGGATCCAGGAGAAAAAAACACCATTCATAAGCAAAGGATAAACTATGGGAGTGGAAACACCGAGGAAAAGCAACTGCCTGAATACAGCGGTTGAGGGGACATGACAGAGGAGAGACTCTAAATGAACACTCTAATGCAAATACTATCAACCAAGCAATGGGTTCAAATCAAGAAAACATCTAATGCCCAGTGGACTTACGCGTCGGCTATGGGGGGTGGGGGGGAGGAAAAGAAAATGATCTATGTCTTTAACGAATAATGCTTGGAAATGATCAAATAAAATATATTTTAAAAAAAAAAAAAGAAAGCTAGTTTTCCCAGTTTCCCAGCCCAGTGCTCTTTCCACTCCATCACCTAGCTTCCCACATATATTACATACATATATATTACATATAGGCACAAATACAATACAGAGCTTTCATCATTCCTAAGAGAGAATAAGGACTTAATTCTTAAGGCTACTTCCATCTGGCTCCCACAGGAGCAAGTTATAGCTGGCATTTATAGAGTGCCCACTGTACTGAGCATTTTACAATTATTATTTCATTCTATCCCTACAACAACCTTGTAGCTTGGAGGCAAAGACTATTATTATCATCTCCATTTTACAGATGAGGAAGCAGAGGCAAACAGAAGTGAAATGACCAGCCCAAGGCCACACAACTAATAAGAGTCTGACTCCAGACTAGGAAGAGTCTGACTCCGGAGCCAAGTTTCTTGGATCCAGGCACTCTGTCCACTCACTGTACCCTCTCTAATACCTAACTGCTGTCTCTAGTGGTGCTCCAGCCTCTGTCTCTTTATTAGTCACAGCTACTGAAGACCAAGAAAAGATTGTTGTCGCCATCAAAGTTCTTGGCATTGTCAGTGGTTCAATATCATACACAGATGTGGTTCTATCAGAGGAGATGACATTAAAGAAGGTGTCTAAAGAACTCGAGACCTTTTCCTTTGCCCCAGAGCTAAATGTTCCTGGATGTGTTCTCTCTCCCTATTAGAATGTGTGCTTCTTGGGAACTGGGATTACTTCACCTTTCTGTACCTAGCATGGTGTTTGGAAAATACCAAGTGCTTAATAAATCTCCACCACCACCCCTTTGTCTGTCAGTCTGTCATTCTCTCTCTCTCTCTCTCTCTCTCTCTCTCTCTCTCTCTCTCTCTCTCTCTCTCTCTCTCTCTCTCTCTCTCTCTCTCTCTCTCCCTCTCTCTTTCTCTCCCTCTCTCTCCTCTCTGTCTGTCTGTCTCTCTCTCCCTCTCTCTTTCTCTCCCTCTCTCTCCTCTCTGTCTGTCTGTCTCTGTCTCTCTGTCTCTTTCTCTCTCTCTCTCCATCTCTCTGTCTCTCTCTCTCTCTCTGTCTCTCTCTCTCTCTCTCTCTCTCTCTCTCTCTCTCTCTCTGTCTCTGTCTCTCTCTTTCTCTCTCTTTCTCTCTCTCATTCTTTCCCTGTCTTTTTCTTATCCCTTTTCCCAAAAGCATAATTCTTGGCTAGATTATTTTTGGATGGGCTGGTTGGCTCTTTTTATTTTTTAATCTAGATTTGAGTATTAGCCTCATGGATGCTTCAGCCATACCCTTGCTTTGGACCCTGCACCCCAAATCCCCCACATCTTTGGCTCCTTTGCCCCCCACCCTGGGTGAGGGAGGCAGAAGCAGAGGATGAGGGCAGAAGTGCCAACAGCTATTGGTCCTAAGGCCATTCATAGGAACACTAGTCAGTCTTCAGAGGGAGTTGCAGAGACTTCAAAGTGTTTTCTAATGGAAACACTGACTAAAAGCAGCATCTTAAATAATACGGAGAATCAGCATGCCGTCTCCAAAAAAAAATGTTGCCGCATTTATTAGCTGGGCGTGAGCTAAAGGTTGGCGCCCATAAAGACTATCTTTGTAACGATTAGCAGGGGCCTAGTATAATTTAAGATATTCTTCAGAGTATATAAATATGGCCTCATAAAAGGCCTAGATATAAGGAACCTGTGACTTTAAGTCATTAGAAGCCCAGTGGTTTGATAAAATAACAGGAAACAGACAATTTATTATGAGCAGTCTCGGTAGCTCCGGATTATCCATAAAACTTTTATGGCCTTCCCCAAGTGGCAAGAGGCCATAAAACTTGCCTGAATGAGGGACTTGTTAATTTACTTGTTAAAGCAAATTAAAAATTTATAAGCGCTTTTAGGTAAATGAGATCTTCTCTCATTGCTGCCCTTGTGGGGCTTTGGAATCCTAGGAGGGAAGAGTGGCTGAGCTCAGACATCACAGCCGAACAATAACAGCTATTAAATTGTTTCAGTTTTATTACAACAGAACCATGCAGCTGTTGTCAGGGCTGATGGGGGGGATGCCAGCGTTTGACCGCCTGGAGTTTCAGAAGGTTCTTGCTCTCTCTCAATAAAAAAGGGAAGGGGTGGTAGGGTGAGGGGGACAGATAATGTGAGCTTCTTGGATTTGCCAGTGATTGATCTGGAGCTTCTAAACTGTCCCTTCTCTGACTTGGCTACCCAGACACCTTGAACCTTCTCCCACTCTCCCCTCTATCCTCCCTTTTTTCCCTCCCCTTCTTTCTCCCTCTCCCTTCTCTTCCTCCTCTCTCTCTCTCTCTCTCTCTCTCTCTCTCTCTCTCTCTCTCTCTCTCTCTCTCTCTCTCTCTGTCTCTGTCTCTCTGTCTTTGTCTCTCTGTCTCTCTCTCTCTCTCTGTCTCTCTCTCTCTGTCTGTCTCTCTCTCTCTCCCCCTCTCTCTCTCTCTCTCTCTCTCTCTCTCTCTCTCTCTCTCTCTCTCTCTCTCTCTCTCTCTCTCTCACTTTCTGTCTCTCTCCTCCCTTCTCCCCCCGCCCCCGGAAATAGACCTTCATTTAATCTTCAATGATACTAATTATAAACAGACTCCACCTATCATTTTCTTTTTGCCAGTTTTGGCCCAAGACCCTAGAGCTAAGCCAGCTTCTAATTTTCTCTGTCTCCATCAGCTTGTGTTCAGACAAGCTTCTCTCATGAGACTCTCCCAAAGTCGCAGCAACAGAAGCGTTTGAGTCGGGAGGTATTAAACTAGGCCTGATGGGCATGAACATGAATTAGGAATTATGAGGCTCATTTTGTTCATGTGCCTGATTTAAAAAAAAAGGCAGCAAAGAACTGTGAGAATCCAAGGTATTGAGTCTGGGCTCCAACTATCCCGAATTGCCAACTCTTCTCCTTATTCCTTATGTGATCGTGAGCATCAAAGCTTTGGGGACTCTGTATCTTCCTCCTAAAACAGGAACATCGGGCCAGGGGACGCTGAGGTGCTTTCTTGTTCCAAATCTATAATCCTTTTCAGTTTAGTGCAGCAGGTGTATTTATGAAGTTTCTGCTCTGTTCCAGGCACTGGTGATACAAAGATGCAATGGGGTGGACCACAGGATGTTCTGTTTTATCATAAGTATAGAACTGATAAGGAACTCAGAGGCCATCCAGACCAATCTGCTCTCAGAGAACTTACAATCTACTAGAGGAAGGGAGCATGTACAGCTCATAAATTGATAAATAATAATTGTCCATCCATCCATCCATCCATCCATCCATCCATCCATCCATCCACCCACCCATCCACCCATCCACCCATCCATCCATCCATCCATCTTTCTATCTATCTATCTATCTATCTATCTATCTATCTATCTATCTATCTATCTATCTATCTATCTATCTATCTATCTATCCATCCACCCATCCATCTATCTATCCATCCATCTATCTCTCTCTCTCAATCTCTATCTTCTTCCTTCCTTCCTTCCTTCCTTCCTTCCTTCCTTCCTTCCTTCCTTCCTTCCTTCCTTCCTTCCTTCCTTCCTTCCTTCCTTCCTTCCTTCCTTCCTTCCTTCCTTCCTTCCTTCCTGTCTGTCTATCCATACATCCATCCATTTATATGAAATTCACACAAAAGAGTTTTTTTGGTGGTTAAGTAATATATGGAACAATAATATAATGGCCCAAAAGTTAAGACTGAGGTCCAGGACATCCTGATCTCATAATGGGCCTCCTGATTCCTGTTTTTTATGTACCTTCTAGTAAGCTATTTCTGTTTCCCTCAAGTAACACACAAAAACACATGCTCTGCCTTCTATCTTGGGCCATATCAGGTCCTTTAGGGACCAGCTATGAGGAGTATCTTAGCAAAATGATCAGTAATAAGGTTTGTATCTTTAATGTGTCTCCTATATTTGGGCTTTTGTGTGTCTAGATTTGGTCTTGGAGTCATGAAAAGCTGGATTCTGGTGCTCCCTCTAATTGCTGCTACCTGGTTTACTGTGTTAAATCCTAGTTACCTTTTAGGCATCCTTTGAGTTTTCAGAGAGAGGTATTTCAGGCTCTATTTCCATGAAATGTCTGCTCATGAAGTCCATCCCACAACATACGGGGTCCATCTTAGTGACCTCTTCTGCCTTTTTTTCCTCATTCTTAATCTCTTTCTCCAAGTATTTTTTTTTATGTTTCTGAGCAATAGCTTTGGCTATGGGAGGCTGCAGTTATCATTCATCATATTGCATTATGGTAAGCTGGTGTCCAGTTTCTTAGACTTGTTCCTTGAACTCTTGAGTCTTGCCAACCTTTCATCCTACTTGATTTAGAATCACGAATGGGAGCTGGAAGGAGCCTCTAGAACTTCTGGGTTGGCCCTCTTTTTATAGGTGAAGAAACTAAGGGCTTGGGGAGTTGAATTAACTTTCCAGAGGCCATTGTGGGTTATCAACCTTCCTCCAGCATGATGCTCACCAAACTTGTTGCTATGGGTCCTTGAACTGTGACTTCATCGATAACTTTGGCCTCCATGAAATGACTTGCAGATGGTCCCGACATTTGGCATGTGTGATAGCAGCGATTGAAGCCCAAGCCTCTTTTATGTCAGGTTACTACTCAGGTCTGTCTTTCAGAGCATCCTGAGGAGTCTCTGCTTGTGAAAGACCTTTTGGAAATTTAAATTAGAGTCCTTGTGAAAGATGTCCACAAAAAATGAAGGACCAATGTGAGACTCTGTCTAGCTTCATGGTCTTTTTGCTAATTATAGAAATAAAATGCCCTATCTGCAAGTATGTGTTATAGGCGTTCCTTCAATTTAGATTTCCCTTCCTCCACAGCCAGCTTTCTACCCCATGCCTTTTTTGTTTTTTGAGAATGATAGGAATATTTTGTTCTTTTTCTCCAGGAAGAGCCCTTCGTTAGTCCATTTTACATATATGTCACTAGCCAATTTCTTTTCCTAATGCATATCTCTAATCATGTCCTTCTGATTAAAAAAAAAACAAATAAACAATATTAACAAACACTCCCCTCCACCAAAATAGCTCATCATTTTAAATTCATGTCCTTCTGGTTAAAAAAAAAAAAAGCAAATAAACAATATTAACACACAGTCCCCTCCACCAAAATATTTCACCATTTTAAATTCTTGTATCTAATGATATTCCCAACTTCATATTCAAGGCCATCTAACAGGATGCTAATTATCCTTCTTTTTGTTATTTTATTTATTTTTTTAAAATAATTTAAATTTTAAAAATGCTATTTGTCTTAGAAACCAAGGCAGAGAAGAGAAATAAGGGCTAAGCAGTGCAATTTAAGTGACTTGCCCAAGGTGACCCAGATTGGAAGTGTCTGAGGCCAAATTTGAACACAGGACCTCTAGTCCCTGGTCCTGGCTCTTAATCCAACAAGCCACCCCCCTGCCTCCTGTAGTTATCTTTCTAAACTGATCTCATTGTATCTCCTCCCATGGATTCTGAGCTCCATCCTGCGAAGAATTCTTACATTATTGAAGTTCCATAATTTCATTCCCCCGTTGTTTTGCTCATTGTATTCCTTTTGGTCAGAATGGTCTTCCCTCGTGTCTTTTAGGCTCAAATCCTCTTCATCTTTCATGGATTAGCTCAGAGTTCAACTCCCTTAGGAAGCTTTTCAAACATTCCCAGACCCCTAGATGTGGGGAGTCTTCTGGCACTAAATAAATGTTTATTGATTGATTGATCAATGATTCTACCCTCTTGTACTTTGGACAGCAATTAGACACTTAGTGAAGTACTCTTTGCATTCTATTTCTTTATTTTCAAGTCTTTTTTCCCTTTTGTTGATGGTAAATTTTTGGAGGGACAAGAAGGGGCTCATCTATGATATTTTTGCTTATTCTTCCTCATCCTACTAGCAGTATGCCTTACACACAGTAGGAGTTCTGGGACTGTCCGTGTTTGTTGAGCGAATGAAGAATGAATGGCTGCTCTAAGGATACTTGGCTCGAGTACGGCTCTTTTGAGGATTTTCTTATATATGCTTGCTCATTAGTGATATTGATATATGTAGTATAATGATTGCTTAATTGCTAATTTTCCTATGCTAATTGCTGTTTTTCTACAAAACTAAATCCTGTAGCACTTTACATTTTTCTAATGCCATCTGGAATATGAATTTTCATAGGAGTAGCAGACAAAGAATAAAGACTCCAGATCACCACCTTCTCCTTTGAGGTGGAGGGAAAATAATGCATTCCTCACAGAATTGAAATGTGTAGTTCAGATGATGTTTTATTGTTGGAGTTCAATTTTTTTTAACAATCCCCCCCCTTTTCCTCGCCTTTCCCTGGCATCCGCAGATCTGTCGGCCCCATGGTCCTGTTAACGGGTCATCCGGTGCCCTACTCATCATCGTTCCTTGACAAGCATTAGACACATGTCACACTTAAAATGTCTTTGCTCTGATTACTAGGGAAATCCTGCATTTATTTTGCATATTAATATGGAGGGACTGTATATATTTCATTTTTCACCCATGGTAGCCTGGGCTAGAGGGACCATTAAACCTAACAGGAGAAAAGAGAGGAAGTGGGTTTTGGCTGTCTCCTCCAGTGTGGCCTTTGCCTGTCCTCGGCTTACTAATTTTTAGTGTATCTTCTTTCTATTATCCCCATCTCCTTTTCTAACTCCCCTTCTTCTCTCTTTCCTTCCTCCTTTTCTTCTCTCTCTCTATAAGCATCCTCCATCTTACCCTACTTTTCATACCCCTTTTCCCTTTTCTCCCTTATCTTTTACTTCTGCTTTTCACCCCATTTCTATCTCTCTTCTTCCTCTTTCTGCCCTCCTCTTTTATCTTTTTTCCTTCTTATTTTTTACATTTCCCCTTTTCTCCATTTTTCCATCTTTTCTCCTCTTCCCTCCTACTTTCCTTTCGTTAGCCCTTCCACATACCCCATTCCCTATTCCTACCATGTTTCCTAAACTGTTCTCCTTCTGTCTTTTACCTTCAGAGTTAACAGTTTCCTTCTTCCGCTTTGTTGCTTCTCCTAAACTCCCCTTCTTCAGTCTTTTCTCTTCAGAGTTCTGTCATCATTGCCCACTTGTATTTATGCAAGACTTAGAACTTTGAGTGACCATTGCTTTGCTTGTAACAAATAGCCTAATTTGCTTGCTCAACTGAGGAGTTCTTCTAGATTAATCTTGACGTATCTCACTTGTTTGGTCATAATTTCTTACAGTGTGAAGAAAAGCTCTGGATTTGGGTTGAGAGAAATTAGATTTGAATCCTTACTCTGCCATTCCATTCCTGTAGACAAGGCTTGTCATTGCCAAATGGGACTGTATCTCCAAGGTCCCTTCCAATGTTTCTAGCCTCTCCTTTAAGTGGTAGGAGGATAAAATACCCAATTTTAGCACGTATATTAGTCCTTGGCCCATTGCTAAATGTTTCATTCTTTTAAAATCTTTTAATAAGTTAATATGAGCTCCTATCCATTGATGGAGATGGGACATGAAATGCTATGCCCCTACAGCTTGACTGTGTCTAATGCATAGTCTAGAAAAATTCCGTGTGGATCTGTATCTCCATGATGAGATAATATTCTGTATAAGAAGGGATTAAAGATGGCCGTGTAAAATCAAGTGTGGTGATGGGGCACTTAACGTGTGGAGATTTTGTTTTTTCGGTGGATTTGTCAGCCATTCAAAATTAATTGAAAGCAAAAGTTATTTTTTAAAAAATCATCAAGAAATGGGATGCTATTGATTTAATTTCTTCCATCAAAGAGATGCTAGTATTATACCATATAGGCACTTCTTCTTGCTGTGTCCATTCTGTCTTCCCCTGGCCTTGGGCTTCCATCTTTGTCACTGAATAGGGAAGAAGCCACTCCCCACTTCAGTGGATTTGTGATTTCACCTTGGTGAAATTGATTCCAATGATTCAGATTACAAGCCATCCATTGCCTGCTCTTCCTTTGTGATTCTTGTCAGTCTCCTCCCAGGAATTCACTTTCAGAGGCTCTCCCCACTCCCCAGTGTATCGATCTCTTTCCATCCTTACTCTTGAGTTAGAAGAATATGGCGGAGCACCCTGAACATCCTGTAGTTTTGGGGCGACCAGCCTATCTCCTCCGTGACTCTTCCACTCCATGGATGGCATCCTTTGTTTCAGTTACTCTTTATAGTTCCTGTTCTTTACTGTACTGAAGCGTGCTGGCGTTCCCTGCAGACCTCTGCACTACCCTCTGAGGGAAACTCCTGTTCTCATCTTCACAGACATTTACTAGAAGGGTTCACAAGATGGCAGTGGGACATACTCTCAAAGCACGACTCAAGCTCGAAATCACCACCAGGAGGTACTGTAGCACCATTGATCGAGGGCCATCCTTTGCAATCTTTAGATCTGAATTCAAATCCCAGCTTTGCCTCCCACATATGACTGGGAAGGAGTTCTTTTAACTGTCCTGGGCTTCAGTTTTCCCAGTTATAAAATGAGAACGCTGAACAAGATGACTTATTAGGCCCTTTCAGACCCAAGTCTTTCTATTGTCTTGGGATTTCACTGCAGCATATTGAAACAGAACCAATATATAGGGGTCTTGGGTTCTATTTCCTGCTCCACCAATTGGCTGGGCCGCTGATGATATCATTTAGTTTTTACTGTGCTTGAGTCATTTCTGTTTGTAAAATATTATTCATAATTAACTAAATGAATTCAGATAGGTAAAGTATTCGACAAACTTTAAAAATTTATACTGCTAATTTTTTCTTTTCTTTTCTCTCTTTATTTTTATTCTTACACTGCTAGTTAACAATAAAATAATTATTAAAATAAATATTATTAACATATCATAATTAGTAAGAAGTTAATATTACTCACTGTACTTTTGTTATATTTTTTATTTTTAGGTAATGGGGGTTAAGTGACTTGCCCAGGGTCACCCAGCTAGGAAGTATCTGAGGCCAGATTCTAACCTAGGACCTCTTGACCTGACTATCAACCCACTGAGCCACTCAGATGCCCCCTCATTAATGTGAGGGTCAAGTGAGATGAGGGAGAAAAGTACTTTTCTAGGTATAAAACTGTTATATACATACATTTATAATGATTATCTTCAAAAGGCTTCATCTAGATATTTCTTAACGGAATTTGGTTGCATAGAATAAACAGCAACTCTGCATATCATTCTTTAGATTTTAGATCTCAGATCTCTTAGTTAATGGTAATTAAATTAAACAAATATGGGGGGGGGGCAACTGTGTGGCTCAATGGATTGAGAGCCAGGCCTAGAGATGGGAGGTCCTGGGTTCAAGTCTGGCCTCAGACACTTCCCAGCTGTGCGACCCTGAGCAAGTCACTTAACCCCTATTGCCTAACCCTTACTGTTCTTCTTCCTTGGAGCCAATACATGGTATTAACTCTAAAAGAAGGTGAGGGTTTAAAAAAATTAAACAAATATGGATTCCAGGGAATATGGGTCATATAACCTAGAAGTAAAAAAAAAAATTGCTTTCCCTGCCCTCAAGGGGTTTTCATTCCACCCAGTTGATGTGAGTGTTATAGATATGTTCCTTCAAGGTAACTTTAGGAGGGAGAGAGAAAAATCCTGGAAGGTTTCTTTGCAAGTTGTAGCCTTTCAGCTGAGTAGTGAGCCTTGAAGAATGACAGTACTAGGGCGATATCTGCTGGTGACGTCTTTTTTTTTTTCTTTTAAGTTCATGACTTGGAAGAACAGATGTATTCTGTGAAGAGCTCGGCTCCAGCAAGGTGCCTTTCCTTTATGGAACATATTTTCTAATACACAAATAGTACCGTTTTGTTACTACTTATCTAATTTAATGTTTTAAAAAACCCACAATTACATGGCAGAAGTTTACAGGTTTATACATAACCCTCCTTTGGGTTCTTTTTTACATATTAAAATGTTTGTATTCGTGGCTAATTAAGTACCTAATTTTTTTAAAAAAGGAAAGTACCAAATAAAGAGGGGTCCCGTGAATACTTGGGAGTGTGGGTGAAGCATTCTAGAATTTGGGCATCTGTAAGGAACAGTAATAAAAAGGGCTGAACTTGGATTCCCAAACCTAGTGGCTTTACTAGTTATTGGCTTTGTGACGATGCGTAAATCAGACATTCAGTAGCCCACAAGGATACATTAAGACAAGGGAAGGCAACAAATATTTATTAAACTGTACGATGTATTAGGCACACACACAAAATCCCACACAGATACAAAGGAGCATTGATCCAAATGGAGGAATTCAACATAATACCTAAAAGGAGAATTCAAAAGGGGGGAGGAAAAGGAGATGATGGGGTGCATTTTGGCTTAGTTTGGGGAAAGAAGGCTCGTTGGCCTGGGCCCTTCCTCTGTAATGGAGGTTTTGTGAGAAAAAATCACCAGTGAGTGACAAGGCCTCAGAAGATGAGACAAGAGGCAACTCAGTATGGTAGACAATCTGGAGAATCATCAGATATGGGCCCTTCCTCATAATGGATGTTCCAAAAAGAATCCACCAGTGGAAGAAGGGAAGTAGGACACAACTGAAGTTGTAACAACCTCCTTGAGTTAACTCAACTTCAGTTTCTTCATCTGTAAAAAGGGTGTTTTAAACTCACATTTTAGATGACTGCTGAGATCCCTTCTAGCTCCAAATTCATGATTCTGTAACAGAGATAACTGTGGAAACTGATTTTCGCATGATCTGTTGAGAATATAGTATTCAGCAAGATGTAGTATTGGGCATCGTTAATGTGGTCCGCCATATGCAAAGTCAAGGAAGGAAGGAATTGAGGGCGAAAGAAGGAAGGAAGGCTTTCTATACACCTACTATATGCCAGGGAATGTGCTAAACCCTTTAAAAACAGGATCTCATTTGATCCATACAACCACCCTAGAAGTCAGGTGCCTGCTTTATATTTGAGGAAACAGAGACAAACCGGTTAAGTGACTGACTTGCAAAGGTCATGTCTAGGGCCAGATTTGAAATCCTTTTTTCTGATGAGTATCCCTGTGTTCTCTCCACCATATAGCCAGCCACGTGAAGAGGCATTCAGTGTCCTTAGAACATAATCGTCTTCAAATATCCCTATTTGTCGATGGCATTTTGCTGGTTGTCTTGATCCACAGAATGCTATGATTTCTTTTTTATGAGCTCATTATAGTCATTCAGAATAAAGCAAATCCATGAAAAATGAAGAATTGAATGTGAAGAATTAAAGAATGTAAATGGCCAGCACAAAGGCCTGCAGTTGGCTAGATATTCTATTCTTTTCCTCCATACAGAAGTATTATTGCAAACCCCACACCTCAATGTGTTCTTATCAGGTTAAGGGAGCTTCCCACAGTGATAACTTTATAATTAGAGCTAAGACTCAAAAGATAAAAACCTAGTTCTGACAAAGTTCATAAGCACTAGAGTTAGTAACATAATTATATCTTAGAAACACAGATCTTGAGCTGGAAGAGACCTTTAGATTAATTTTGACATTTCTAATGCCTTCTTTGAGTCTAGTCTTCAAATTGTAGACTCACAGATCCTTAATTTAGAACGTACAGGAACTTGAAAGCCATCTCATCCATCTTTTCATTTTGTAGGTGAGAGGATGGAATCTGAAAGAAATTAAAAGACCTGCCCAGCTAGTTAGTGTCAGATTTGAACCTAGGGCCTTGGATTCCAAATCAAATTCATCTTTCCAGATGGTCTTCATTCCACATATTCTACTGACTTCCCAAATTCCATTTCAAGCAGCTTATGAAGGTAGACCAATTTCACTTGTGTTGGGGGAGAATTGCCCCTGCTGCATGGGATTTGAGATAATCTTTTCGAAAGTCCCAAATGAGTAGCCATCATTTTAAGTCATTTGTCCTCTTATAATTAAAGGACTTTAGAGTTCTGACCTATTCTTACCATTATCCTCAGATTCTGTAGCTAGTCTTAGACTGACAGAATTTCATACTCTCCCAACCTTCATATGTCTTTGTAGATTGGGTCTTTGGGGTTCAACTCAGCAGGGTTATCTCTGAGGAACAGTAGCACTCTTCATATTCTGTTGGGTAGTGCTCCCGGTTTGGCGTGTCCTCCCAATATCAATTCTCAGGCTTTCCTCAATGCCATTTACTGGTTGCTGTTAATATCTCTCTAATATAATTTAGCCAATTGATAAGTCCTCAATTTCAACAAACAATTAATATCATTTAGCTTTTATGAAAGCATAAGTATTGAGAAGCTATTGAAGAATAAATATATCAACATCCCATTAAATGGAGTGCAAGGTCCCTTCTACCATCTTGGGCCAACCTAAAGTGGTTGCTGCCAACCCTCTCTCCCACCAGATTTCCTTCTGGGCGCAACATAGCCAGCAAGTCCCACCATCTTGGCTCATTTCCTAGACCTCTGTTGACTCTCCCGACCTTTCCAAATTCAGAAAGTTATCGTTTAATTGTTTATTCCATTCTATCTTCTATAGTCATTCATCTATGAGTAAGAAAGAATGAAATAAACCCCATAGAGAAAACGATTTTCATTTTCAGACTACATAGCAGCTCTCTCTCTCTCTCTCTCTCTCTCTCTCTCTCTCTCTTGTCTCTCTGTCTCTCTCTCTGTCTCTCTGTCTCTGTCTCTGTCTCTCTCTGTCTCTCTCTCTTTCTCTGTCTGTCTGTCTGTCTCTCTCTCCCCTCTCTCTCTCACTGTCTTTTTCTCTCTTGATCTCTCTTTCTTTCTCTGGCCCTCTACTTATATACCTGTATGTGCTCGCCTCTGCCTTTATCTCTCTCTGTCTCTCTGTCTCTGTCTCTCTCTGTCTCTCTCTGTGTCTCTCTCTCTGTCTCTGTCTCTGTCTGTCTCTGTCTGTCTCTCTCTGTCTGTCTGTCTCTCTCTGTCTCTGTCTCTCTGTCTCTCTCTCTGTCTCTGTCTCTCTGTCTCTGTCTCTGTCTCTGTCTCTGTCTCTCTCTCTCTCTCTCTCTCTCTCTGTGTCTCTCTGTCTCTCTGTCTCTCTGTCTCTCTCTCAAAACATAACATTTCCCCTTTGCCCCAGCACAAGGGAAAGAGAATAATGTGGCTTTTTCAAGCCCTTTTGCTTGTATATTGAGTCACTACTCAAAATCCAGTTAAAGGCTTCTTTGCACCACCACCACCACCACCGCCATACACACAGAGAATACAGTCCTAGAATGCCTGTGCATACCTGAATTTTATCTTGCCACTGGATTTCAAAGACGCTGGAAGAGACAGTAAGGCCAGTGATTTTGTGCCTCACTTAAATCTAGCTCATGAGTACGTCAAGGCATCAGCCCTTGACGCCACTCATCCTTTTAGAAAAAGAAAGGATGAAACAACAGCCTTCATGTCCTTTGAATCAGGGATACAGTTCCATCATTTCTTATCATATATGTCCTGAAACAGGCTCAGCATCCCTCCAAGTGTGCTGCCAAGAGGCAGCCCTTCTCATTTTCCTAGGTCTGGGCCATCATTGGCCCATATCCCAACACCTCATTGTTTTATATACATATATGTGTGTGTATGTGTATTTATGTATATTATATATAATAAAATATAAATCAATAAATCAATAAAATATAAAATAAAATAAAATTTTATACACACACACACACACACACATATAGAATCTTCCTGGTTTCTTAACCTGTAAGATAATCTACATCTCTTTTATGGGTATCACAATGCATGTTGTATCACCCATCAGAAAGTAAGCTTCTTGTAGACCAGGACTGTTTTTTGTTTTTATTTTTTATTATGGTGCTTAGTAAATAATGAACATACACAAAATCTCACTAGTTGTACAACCCATTTGCTTATGAAGAAAATGAAGGATGTTAAATTCTTACTTAAAAGTGAGTGTCCTTTAAAGGTTGATGGCTGGAGTCCATCTTGGAGGGCTTCATCAAGGCCCTTATGCAGTTGACTCGTGTCTATCCCCTTCCCCAGGTGTTCTGTAGGGAGTTCTCTTTTTTGCCCAATAGAGAAGGGGGTGCAAAGTAGAAAAATTTTGCATTTTCTCCAGAAAGTACTCGTTGGCTGCGAAATGCTTGTTCTTTGTGTCCATAACAGCCCTCTAGGATTTCTGTTTCTGCCAAATAGCAGGTTATTTTAGAGGCCCATATTTTCAAAAGACCAATGAAACCACTTTGTAAGGCTTTCCATTATACTCGACCTTGCATCCACACAAGCAGCCACATCCTCAGATTTGCCCTGGTCAACTTTTCACCTCTCTTCCCCTCTGGTCCCTTAAGTAGTGGAGAAGTAATAAATAATTTCAGCCCTTTTTCCTAATCCTTGGGGGTATTGTGACTCCATTAAAGCTTCATTTATGTCACATGCTGTTGTTAAATTTGGTTAAGATCCGTGGACGCTTCCACAGTCCTAAATTACATGCTTGATTAAGAGATGCAGGATGAACAACATGGCTTCAGGGTTGGTTTGTAGCTTGTTGGCGACCCAGTATTGACCAGCTTTTTTTTGAGAAGTTGAAATTGCACATTTCACCCTGCTTTTCTCAGAGGAGGGAAGGGGGTATGTAGACACCTGACTGATGCACCTGGACAGCTCTTTTGATCTTTAAGCAGATTTCTTATGGTCAAAGTCTAAATCGGCAGCCACAGCAAATAACAGTGGAATTCGATGATAAACTGAGTCCTCTGTCCCAGGTTTCAGGTAAATAAGAGCCTCTATGCAGTTGGCAGGAGCTAATCTTTCTTAACTTTAGAGTGAGCCCTAATGAGAAAAAAAAATTCCTTATATCTAGCCACTGTACATACATCAAAGCTTTCATAAGGGTAAATTTATGTCTGATAGTGTGGACGGTTTCAGTACACATTGGCGAAATAGCCTGCTGATTGCTGATTGAAAACAGTTGTTAATTCTCTACTTCACTAAATTCAGAGTGGAAAAACTTTCCTTAATAAAGAACAGATTGAGGAGAACCAAGGCCTTGCTGTGTGGAAATTAATGGCAGATGCATAGACTGGTAGTTAAAATGTTTCATTAGATGTTAATGTCTTGCTGTGTTTTTAATTGTTCAGAAATTAGCCTCTAGAATATTAAAACCATCTGTTTGTTATCATGATGAAACAGAATGCTTAAGTAGTTATTAATTTGTGTTTCTTTTCTTTTTCTTTCTTTCTTTCTTTTTTTTGTCTCTAAAACTTTGATCTGTTTGCAAGTTCAGGGAATGTGGGATGTTAAAGTGAAAAAAAAATCATTGCCTGCAATAATCTTATTTTGTTGCCTGCCACCCATGCTTTGTGTGCCTGCTTTCCTTTGAAAATTACTGTTCACCAAGGGCAAGTTGACCTTTATATTTTGGTGCGTGGTGGGTGTGAGCTGGTGTTCACACGACATCTTTAACTGGGGTACAGAGCATTTTCATGAGCTGGTTTATTTTCTTCTTGTTAGTCTGAAGATAGAATAGAGACTTGGAGGGAAAGAATGGCCAGTGGCTTGTGTCTGTAGAGACCCAGATGCCAAATTCGGTTCTGAATATTGGTAAGTCGATGCTTTCTCTTCTGAGTTGGACAGAAGGACTTAATAGAGGAATGACCATGAATATAGTCAAATCTCTTCTGTTTTTGAACTTTCATTACTCTGAGGTTAGAGAAGAGCCTCATATTAAAACCCTGTGCCCCTTCATGACCAAAGGCTTAGCAAAGGGCATTTTCTTAATTTCAATCAATCAATAAATCCACAAAAAATTATTCAAGACTTATTCTGTCCACAGCATTTTTCCAAGTTCTGGTGATAAAAAGAAAAAAAGAAAAAAAAACAATGCCTGCCTTCAAGGAGATTCTTCTCTAAAGAAGGAAACACACATACACACACACACACACACACATACATATGAAGATAAAAGATAAATACAGAAAAGTTTGAAATCGGCCTTAGATGGAATAATGATACTAGCAGCTGTGGGATGGGGATGGGCTTGGATAATATTGCCTTGTTGAATTGTTTCTGTCGTGTCTGACTTCTCATGAGCTCATTTGGGGTTTTCTTGGCAAAGATACTAGAGCGGTTTGTCATTTCTTTCTTTAGCTCATTTTACAGATGAGGAAACTGAGTCATGCAGAGTTATGTGACTTGCCCAGGGTCACATATCTAGTAAGTGTCTGAATTCACGAATATGAGTTTCCCTAATGCCCTACCCACGGCACAAACTAGCTGCCTTTACTTATACCTTAAGGGACAACAGGAATGACACATATTTTATCTTTCCAATAGGTTCTAATAGGTTCCACATAAGGTTCTTCACTGATATGAGAGAGGTACATTTTATCTCCTATTTACCAGGGCCGATCATTTTTGATTATGTAGTTAGGATTTTTTCTTTGTTTTTCTTTGTTTTGGTTAATTTGTTTTATTCTAATGTACATTGTTTTGGTCATTGTGAATACTTTTTTTTTTCCTGGTTCTCCTTTACTTGTTTGCATTGGATATCTTCTCTTGTGTTTCCCTGGATTCTTAAAATTTGTCTTTTCTTATGATACAATAATATTCCATGAGGCTTGTGGATTGAAATATGTTCTGGCAGTCTCCAATTGGTGGGATCTTTGTTTACATCAATGAAGATGGCCATTGAAATCAATTTTTTACAAGACAACTCCAAAAAGTTTTCCAAAGGGGCTCACTAAAAGAGTATTATGTTGTCTGTATTTCCTTTAGCCTCTCCACCATTTATTATTTTAGCCTCTGTTTTTTATTTCTCTTTGGCAGAAGTTATTATCCCTGGTTTGCTGGGTAATGGGTAAAACTTTGGTATTTTAATTTTTAGTTATCTTATTAGTGAGTTATGTCACTCTTTCATAAGATTATTAATAAGTTATTTTAATTGGGAAATTGTTTGTGCATATCTTTGACCACTAAGTTGTTGGGCAATGCCACTGGTCTTACATTTTGCATTAATTCCCTATAAATCTTAGATATATCAATTTCCTTTCTGATGTAATCAATGAGATGTTTCTCCCATTCCTCTAGGATAATTTCCTTTCTCACCTGGACTTAACTGATTTTGTTTGCCTCAAGTTTTATCTGCCTGGACTAGTAAATGCCTTCTTGAGTCTGTATCATGGTTATTCTCCACCTTTTCTCCTCTCCATCTCTCTGATCATCAGAAATGGATCATTTCTCTTGAGATCTAAAAATATGCTACAAGTGAACTATAAAAATGGTATATTCCAGTAGTAGAGTGTGTGCTCTTTGAAGGAAGGGACTGTCTTAATTTTTCTCTTCCCAGCAATTATCTGAGTTCTAGTCCCTTGTTTTTTTGTTTTACAGACATTTCTTCACTCTTCATGGCCCCATTTGGGGTTTTCTTAACAAATATCCTGGAATGCTTTGCCACTTCTTTCTGCAGCTCATTTTACATATGGGGAAACTGAGGCAAATGGAGTCAAGTGAACTTAGATCATCCTGACTCCAGGTCTGGCGCTCCATCACTGTGCCACCTAGCTGCCCCTTCCAGGTCTCTAGCAGATCTTAAATAAGTCATTGGTTAAATTTTTAATAAAGGAACAAACCATTGGGAACTGTGGGCCTTCCTGTGATCTTGTATGATGTAAACCACCTGAGGGCAGAGATAGCACTCCATTGAACTTAATACCTTTTCCCAGCCAGATACAGCCCTCTCAGCCTAGTGGTTTCTCAATACATACTAAATTGAATTGAAAGCAGTAAGATTTTCTTCTTCTTGATTAGATTCTCCTGTTTGTTTTTACTTATTATACCCCTCTGGGACCCCGCTATTAAATAAAGCAGAGAAATCCACAGTGTAGTAGAAAAAAATTCTGGATCTGGAATCCCGTCACTGTTTCTGCCATTGCTGCCTGGGTGACTTTGGGGGTGTCATTTGCCTCTTTAGTTCATTATCTCATCAGTAGAGGGACTTGATGGCTTGTGAGTTTCCTTCCAAGCCATTTTCTCTATTTCTGTCTACTTTGATTAGGACCCTTCTCTAGGTTTGTGGAAAGCATCACAAAAACGAGACTTTTGGTGAATGGAATTTTCCCTCCTCTTTAAAACCTCCTGCACATACCTGTTTGTGAAGCCCAAGAAAATGAATTAATATAACAGAGGGGCTTGTCTCCCACCTGCACGTCTGGCGTTGTGATGAAGCCAATGAACCTTCTCACAGATGAAAAAATAATAATGTATAACAATTTGGATTATCCAGGAAACTTATGGAAATATAGTTATTAAAATATATACCCATATTGGTATATCATCATATGTATTATTAGTGTAACATGTAGCGTGCGCATATTGTTTATCCCATTATATATTATAATATATGCACATATATGGATTTATCTCAAGGTTTGTAGGTGGAGAACACCTTGATATAAGAAAATAGTATCTAAGAATCATATATATGTGTGTTCACATATGCATACACATTTATAAATCATACACCATAGTACATATTATTTATAGTTTATAATATATAAGTATGTCTACATATGTTTATATGTATTTCAAGGTCCCTGTGTATTTAATTCCTTATGTAAGAACAAAGGATCCAAGAACACACAATGTGTACATTCAGATATGCCTACATATTTATTATATATCTTAGTATACATTATTTATAGAATATTATATGTATGTATGTGGGCATATATGAATGTGTTTGAAGGTCGTCCCCAGATTGAAAACCTGATACAAGAAAATAAAATCCAAACCCACATAATATACATTTACATATATGTGCACACACACACACACACACACATATATATCATACATCATATCATAGAACATGATTTATATAATATGTGTATGTGTGTGCATGTATGTATATTTTCTTAGAGGTCCCCAAGTTGAGAACTCCTGATAAAAGAAAATAGAATCCAGACCCACATAATATACATTTACATATATGTACACACACATGTATATATCATACATAATATCATAGAACATGATTTATATAATATGTGTATGTATGTGCATGTATGTATATTTTCTTAGAGGTCCCCAAGTTGAGAACTCCTGATAAAAGAAAATAGAATCCAAACCCACATAATGTACATTTACATATATGTATACACATATATATCATATCATAGAATATTATTTATATACTATGTATGTATATATGTGTGTGTATGTGTGTATATTTCCTTAAAGGTCCCCAGGTTGAGAACCCCTGACATAAGAAAATAGGATCCAAGAATCTCCAAAGGGTGGTTATTTATATTACCCTCCTCTCTATTGCAGAGGGAAACTAAAATTGTCTCTACAGATAAGGCTCTTTCTCTATGTTAAAAATAAAAATAATCTTTTTCAAATAAATGTTATTGCTATCTTATTTGTATGTTGCTCACATTTCCCAGTGCCTTTTTCTCACCCCCCCAGAACAACATTTCTTATTTATTAGAATGAATTTTTTTTAAATGCAATAAAATTGACCAATAAATATATTGAAAAGTCTAACATTTTCCTCACCTATAGGCCCCCACCTCTGCTAATGAGTGGAGATTGGGGAACTTTAGGAAATATTCCTGTGTTCCTCTTGCCAATTGGACAACGGAAGATTCTTTTTCAAATAATAAATATTGATGATAAAAAAGTGTGGCGATGTCAGTAATGGAATGTTGGCTTTGAGAAGGACTTTGAGATCCAGATGGCTTTTATCTTAGCCACATTAGAAACAGGGCCTGATTTAAAAAAAAAAATCAATCCACATATACCAGAAAATAAAATAAATAGAATTTTAAAATGTTCTATGTTAGCCAAATTACTTGAAAGTGGCAATCTCTGAAGTAAGTATATATAATGCTAAGAGAGCTATTAAGTTATCGTACCAGTGGTTTTTGACCTTTTCCTGAACAAGTGCTTTTACAATTCACAAATGCCAGAATGAGGATTTGTTAAACTAACCTTAATTATACAGTGCTTTCATTTTATCGTTCTTTCACCTGACTGTCTCAAAAATCCTAAATTGCCTGTAATCACCATTTCAGGCACATGAGAGGTAAGAGCATTTTTTTGAGGACTAAGGACTAGGAAACACATTTGTTTTTGCTTTTGGTTTTATGACCACAAGGCACTCAGAACAGTGGAAGATTATTTGTGTCATCTTCAGAGGCTTGTGTCAATGGGCATTAGCTAGTGTTAATGGACATCTCCGCCATTTTGTATTAGAAGGATAGATCCTTAAGATGTGGAGTAGAGTGACCTTTTGCAGTTGGAAGCTGTCTTTCCAAGATCTCTGATATGTGTGTAGATATAGGAAGGGAGAGGACAAAGGGTCTCTTTCTTTTTTAATTGGACAGCATGCTATCTTATGTAGGATACTAAAAGATCTTGGAAGCACCTCAGAGACCAGGCCCTCTCACTTTATTATTTTTTTAATTTTTGTTGTTCCTCTCATTTTAAAGTAGAAACTGAGGCTTAGAGAAGTATCTTGCCCAAGATTACACAAGGGATACACTGGATGAAAATTCTTCTTATAAAATGTAATCTCCTTGAGAGTAGGACTACTCTATTTGTATTTTTGTCATTTCAAGTGCTTATCCCAGCTTATATTGAATTGTTGGTGAATTAATCCAAGTAACTATAGTTTGTAATGAATAGAGGAAGAGTTTGGATCCAGGACTTCTGATTGCAAAGTCATTCCTCTTTTCATTGTACCACCATTGCTAAAATTAACATTAAAACCCCAATTCTGCCCAGAATATTATATCTTTTTGGACTCGGGATTAAAGAACAGATTTGGAAGGGGCCTTAATGATGATCAAGCAGTCCATCTCCCTCATCTTACAGCCCTGATATCCTTTGTCTCAAAGCCCCTGTGAGTCCAGACTTTCGGAACCCAGCTCCCTTCTCTCCTCCCTGTAATTGAGTCTCAGAATTTCCCAGCACTGTATTGCACCAGTGGAGTGAGTGATGCCCCCTTGAGGAAGACAGTGGGGACCCAATCTTACCAGTTGGATCATTTGACAGCCTTCATGAGATGTGGATGATTTTTTTTTTAACTGAACTTGAGAGACATGGGATCAAAACAAGTGACAGGTGTCTTGACAACTTCCAATATCCAAAGACATTTCCCCCTCAGGCAGCGGTGGCCCTGGGCCAAAATATTCTGGATTGAAATATACTGTGTGTTTGCATAGTCTCTTGTAATTAAAATAGGCACCCCCATGTATTTTGTGATTAGAGTGAGAGTATTCTTTCTCTGGATGCCAGGATTTTGATGTAGGTTGGGGGTAGGGAGAGTCTTGGTGGATGAGAAGTATTTTAGAGATGCTTTATAAAATGCGGGTTGAAAGAGTGGGAGATGGCCAGTTGGATCAGCACCTTTTGAATTCCACTTCGGACCCCAGTATGATCTTGGCCAAGACACTCTGTGATCCTCTTAGCCTCTTCTCTAAAATAAGGGGCTTGACTTAATGGCCCATAATGTTCCTTCTTGCTCAAAAGGTATTATCCTAGGGTAATTCAACCTGTGTTTCAATAAAATAGCCATTATTAAGTCTAGACCTAGAAAGAATCCCATGGGCCATGAATTCCAATCCCCTCATTTTACAGATGAGTAAACTGAGACTCAGAGAAGTTAAGTGATTTGGCTTTGTCATGTGGTTATTAAATGTCTGAGGTGAGATTTCCTGACCTCAAGTCCCACATCCTATACTTAGGCCATATTGCTCCTTAGTTAAGGGCTGTGTTTATCAAAGTGATCTTGTTTGAGGGCAATGAGGTGGCACATTGGATAGAGCATCAGGCCTGGACTTGGGAGGACCCGGATTTAATTCTGAACTCAGACACTTCCTGGCTGTGAGAGCAGGGGCAAATCACTTATTCCTGTTTGCCTAGCTCTTGTCTTTTTTTTCTTATAGTTGTTTGTAACACAGAAAGTGAGGGTTTAAAAACTGATGCTGTTTGGAACACTTTCTAACTGAAAGCCATAGGAAATTGGGTTCTTCTCTATCTCCTTTAGAGAGAACCACTCCCTTTGGCCTTTCCTGAGACTCACAAGTAATATTGGGTGATTTTAGAAGGCAGTGAACCGTCGGAGAGAAAAGTAGAAGCATTCTTTGGGCTGAAGACCTTAGAAACATTTACTAAGTGCTTACTGTAATAATAAATTAAAATTTTAATTTAAATAATTAAAAATAATTAAATAATTTAAAAATAGAAATAGAAATACTTAAATAAATTTTAAAAATTAATTATTCATTGAATATTAATTACCAGGTAAAGTGATTTACATGAGCAATACAGAGACAAAGTCAAACAACCTGTGCTTTAACGCAGCTTATAGTCTTTATATTCATTCACCTATCTGATCCTTGTAACAACCATGAAGACAAACATCACCGGCCTCCTCCATTGGCATCTCCATCTTTGTTGGACCCGTCAGACTTTCTTCTCCACTGAAATGACCCCTGTGTCATTGCCATGCCAGGAGGATGCATTACAACAAGTCAAGTCTTGGATAACCAGTACAGTGTGAAGGGCATTCCCTGCTTTCATTTCACTTAATACATCCAGGAATAATATTTTAGGAAATGTTGCTGAAGATTCCTTGAATCCAGCTTCACAACAGCTGGCATTTTTATCGTATTTTAAGGTTTGCAATGGACCATACCTCCATAATCTTATTTTATGCTCATAACAGTCTTGTGCAGTTTTGGTGACCTCAGGATCCTCATTTTAGAGATGAAGAACTGAGGCAGAGAGTAGCCAAGCACTGACACAATTCAATCTCTAATGCATTCCATTACCTGATTTGATTGATTATTATAGTCCTTGACGCGTCTCCCCCCAACCTACTTCCCTATTTGTACCTCAGAGAAGATTTCCCAGAGCCCACCTTTCTCTGATTCTTAGACTCATTATCTTCTTGACTGGGGCAATCTCTCCTGCCATTGCATTCCAGGTCCTCTTGGTCTCCCCATCTGCCATGTTCTTTTCCTTGCCAAAATCTTAGTATTACTTGGCCTTTCCATCTGTCATGAATTGAATTCTTTGGTGTGTTGTCTTCTCCAATTACAGTGTTGGCTTTTTAAAAGCAAAGATTGTCCCATCTTTCTGTATGTATGGATGTATGCATCAATTAATAAATGCTTTTCAATTCTAGTCATACAGCTAGTCGATGCCTAAAGGATCCTTTACATCAGATTCCTTCTGATTCAAGGTTCAGCTCTAGGCACTACAAATTGAGAGATAGAGACTAAGAAACAGTGAAAGACAGAGAGACAGACAGACACAGAAAGACAGACAGATAGAGAGACGGAGGGAGATGGAGAGGGAGGGAGGGAGAGGAAGAGAGGGAGACCCAGAGAGACAGACAGGAAGAGAGGGGGAGGGAGAGAGAGAGAGAGAGACCCAGAGAGACAGACAGGAAGAGAGGGGGAGGGAGGGAGGGAGAGAGAGAGAGAGACAGAGAGACAGAGAGACAGAGAGACAGAGACAGAGAGAGAGAGAGACAGAGAGAGAGAGAGAGGGAGAGACAGAGAGACAGAGAGAGACAGAGAGAGAGAGAGACAGAGAGAGAGAGGGAGAGAGAGAGAGACAGAGAGAGAGAGACAGAGAGAGAGAGAGGAAGAAAAAGAAGAAGAAGATGACGACAACAAATAAACAATTAAAACCATTATATCCATGACTGAAATCCCTGAGCTCTTACCCAGGTAGGCTCATGAAAAAGTTGCCCACATGGTTATTAGTTCCAAATTTTATTCCTCCAGAAAGCTCTCTCCTTTACTCTTTTTCCCAGTCTTGCCTGTGTTTTTCATTCAGATTTTATGGGGGTTCTCTCTTTCCTGTTGACAAATGGAATCCTTGGGCATGCTGTTGGGCCTTTTGTTGACATAATTCTGCCTCGGCATCGCACCAGGTTCGTATATAGAGAAGTGAGTCATATATCATCAGTCTTTGCACTTCCACTCCCTTGCCTTCACATTATTAAATTATGAAGAAATGGCATCATAATAGCCTCTTGGCCAAGTCCTTGGGAATGGAGTTATGATTCTTTTGATAAATTGTGGAATGTTATTAAGTTTTGATGTCTGGAGTAAGTGCATTTCTGGAAAGGAAGTTGAGTCCTGTCATAGTCCTGTATGAGTTTAATTGCTGCTGTTTGGGTTACACACTATGTAATTTGACTGATCTTGGCTCCTTTTTGTCATATTCATTATAACTTCAACAGACCATCTATAATCTCGATTCCTTTATCGAAAGTCATTGTCAAGATTACAATTTCTTCAAAAAAACTGTCATGGATCTGTATGATCATAGATTTAAACGTTAATGGAATGTTGGAGGTCAGCTAGGCCTATCTACTCATTTTACAATGAGAAAAGTAAGTCCTGGAGAGGGAAAGATAGTGCTTTGTCCTACTCTAAACTTAAAGTTACTATTTATGCATGGAGACCTTCAGTATTTACTATGATGACTTTTAATAAATGACTTAAAAGCTACAAGCTTATTCAGAGAGGGAGGAAAAGGGGGGGGTGAAACTTGTTTTTGTTAGTTTATAAAGAACAATGAGTATTACAATTGGACTGATTTTATTGTTTGTGAATAATTGAACACTTTTCGTTTGTTTGGGGGTGTCTGATTGCTTGCTTATACCTTCCTGGTGATGAAGACAACATGTTGTGTTTCATTTTTAAAACATCATTTAGCAATTTATGGGGAAAATTTTTCCTTAGCAACATACCAAAGCCAGAATTTTGGCCCGCCATCTTGCAAGTTTCTAACATTTGTCATGATGGCAACTGGGCTCAAAAATATGTCTGGATCAGTGTGAGATTCTGTCTTTCCCAGTTTTCTTTCCCTCCCTCCCTCCCTTCCTTTCTTTTCTCTTGTCTGGCTTGCTTTCTCGCTATTAATCCTTATGTGTCTAGTCTGTATCCTCCACATCCTAAAAGGCACAGTTTTAACGTTATCTCTTCTGTGCAGCCTTCTTCTTTCACCCCAGCTCAATGCTCCTTCTCCACGGCACAAAGTATATATTTTCTCATGACTCATATCACATTCAACCTTTTGTCTCAAATGTTTGTATGAACAGCTTCTTTCCTTTCCTAGACTTTAAGCTCTTTGAGGCCAGGATCATACCTTTTTCATTCTGCATGCCTTAAGAAATCTACCCTATACTTCTCTACTAGCAACAATGCAACGATCCAGGACAACCTGAAGGGATCTACAAGAAAAAACACTATCCACATCCAGAGAAAGAACTGTGGGAGCAGAAACACGGAAGAAAAACAACTGCTTCATCACATGAGTTGATGGGGATATGATTGAGGATGTAGACTCTAAGTGATCACCCTAGTGCAAATATCAATAATGTGGAAATAGATCTTGATCAATGAATAACACATGTAAAACCCAGTGGAATTGCTCATTGACTTTGGGAGGGGGAGGGAAAGAATATGAATCATGGAACCATGGAAAAATATTCTAAATTAATCAATTAAATAAAATATTCAAAATTGGAAAAAAAAAGAAATCTACCTCATGCCTGGACCTCAAAAATTACAAGTATTTATTGTCTTATTCTTTCCATCCTGGAAAGTTGATTGTAACTTTTTCAAAGGAATATTTAAACAAATCTCTCACTTCTATGGGAAATAGTCTCAGTTCCATCTGTCTAGGCCCACCTTTAAGTCTCAGATAAGGCATTGAAAGAGTAGCATTGGGAATTTTCTTTTAAGAAGCAATCCCCTTCACCCCAACTCCCTTCTTAACTTTAATTTCATAGTTGTCTGCTTCTTGACCTTTTCACCATTGTAACTTCTTCTTATAAAATATGCTAAATTGGGGAACCTCCATGCTGTTACATCTCTAGTCCCATGTTGTAAAGGTCAGATTAGAGCTTTTGGACAAATGGATGAAGGGAAACTTTCCATTGCAGGTACCCCCTCTCATTTATTTAGGGTGACATTTTAGCTTTGAACTTGAATCAACTTTGTTCATCATTAGGCGTTTGAAACCTAAGAAGCAAGTCTTGATACAGCTAAAGCCAACCTGGAAAACAATCACAGATATATTATAAATATAGAACAGCAAAGGTTGAGAGAATCTGAGAAAGCTAGTTTAACTTTCCCTCTTAGAGATGAGGAGTCTTCTTATGTTGGTTTAATATTTGGGAGTCCAGTTAGAAGCTATCATTAAAATAACTTTTAAAAGCTTTTCTACCATTACCTGTTTTTTTTAATCTGTTTTGTCCTTCAAGGCTTTCTTGAGATGCAACTATATGTATCTAGTGTGTGTTTAGTACAATTTAATCACTTGAATTAAATTTGAGAGTGTAGTGTTGAGAAGACCTTTTTGTGAACATTTAGGTAGGAAATAAACACTGTGAGCCAATGTGGGTTCCCCATGAATTTCAGGCTTCCATCTTGTCCTGTCCATTAAATGTCATGAATATAATATTTCTTGATTTTAGCAAGGCAGTTGAAACAAATTTTCAGGATTTTATTGTAGACCAAATGAAGACTTAGACAAGATGATGAAAGAGTCTGGTTTCAGAACTGATTTGACAGCTAGCCTACAAGAGTGATCTTTAGTTGAAGGATCTCCCTTTGGAAGGTGTTTCTTTAGGAGAATGTTTCAAGGGATAATGGATGTGTTTATCAAACTTGAAGTGACATGAAACTCTGAAGCCTTGGCTGATCATCCCAGTTCCTCTGGTTATCCCCTAGAGAGGAGGGACTATCCTACCACTTTTGTGTGTAATTATCAATTTCTCTTGGGCAACTCTCTAAGACCAGTTGAGAAGGAACCTTCTGTATGAGAGTTCTTTATTTGAGAGTTACTTATGTCATGGGAATTACAGGTCCAGTCCTTAACCAGTCATCCTTAGAGATATTGACTATTCCAATAGAGGGGTGTATTGAATGTTCAGGGAAGACTAGTCCCTCTGGGCTGAGGGCTTGCCAAGCTGTGGTGTCCATCTCAATTTTTGCATTACCACCAGACTGGGTTAGGAACTAAGATGAACAAACATGAAAGTGAGATTGAATTCTATGAAGCCATATGAAAAATTAGTTTAAATCTCTGATAAATAATTAGAGAAATGCAAATTAAAGGAGCCCTTAGCTTCTACTTCATACCTATTGCATTTGCACAGTTGAAAAAGACTTTTTTTTTTTAAATAAATGAAGGATTCTGAAATACAGTGGTAAAGAGAGACTCCATTTCAGGAATGAGGACAGCGTGCCTAAAGGCATGTACCATACACATCTATTAGAAGTTACAGGACGAGATTTCACTTCACCTCAATGGGAAGTTCCCTAATAATTAGATCTGTCCAAAAGTGGCTTTACGTTTTTAAAATGAATTTCTGTCCCCAAAGGTTTTTGAGCAAAAGCTGGATGCCTCAAGTGTGATGGAATAGGAGGTTTTGTTCTGAATGGGTCAATATAAATGGCCTCTGAGGTCCTCTCCAATTTGGAGATTATGTGATTTGAGTGATTTATGCCCAGAAAGTTGTATTGGCTTCCCCAACCGCACACCTTTACTCCACATTCCTTTAATGAGATTTTTTGATTATTTTGAGCAACTTTTCAAAAATACTAACACTGAGATTTTCTCCCTAGCCTTCATTTCTTTTACTTTGTAGGGTATTGCCCATATTTTACAGTTCTTGTGTGAAAAATATTAGGAAGTGGATGGATAAAATGAATGCATTTTTCCCCTACCTTGGGATATCTTCTCATTGATAAAGATGGAGGGCAGAAGGGAAGGGGGCGCAGATTCCATTAGTTCTTAGCCCATCCGTGCTTGGTTATGTTCTCCCAAGAATTCTCCATATATCATGAACCCAGCCCACCAGAGCCTTCCTCCAGCTCTCTGGATGCTACTCTTTTTTTTTTTTTTTTTACAAATAAGGACAGCTTAGCATAGGTCATACAAAAGGTAAATAGGAGAGCTTAGATTCAAATTCAGTTTTTCTGACTCTAAATACATTGATTATATAAACAGGTAGAGTTCACTCTCTTGTTGTTCATCTCACTTTTTTATTCAACTGTGTCTTTGGTGATTTTTTGACCCTGCTTTTCCTGAACCATTCTGAATTGATAATCCTTTGAAGTCCACTCATACCCATCCAGAGCCCTTCCTTTGCCCTTGGATTAAATCTCAGTATTAATCTTTTTTAATGAATGCTCCCTTTCCACATCTAATCCTTTTACTTAGAAAAAAAATAAACACATACATACCAGAACCACAAATTGCAATTGTAATAGAATTAGCCATGTCATCAAAAACCAAGAGAGGAGAACTGAGGAAGCCATGCAAAAACAAGACAAAACAAAAAATCAGACCTAGTATCTTAGGGCAGTGAGTTTCAAGTGTGTCTCTAGGTAAGGCACTAACCACTGGCTACCTTAGTTTTCTTGTCTATAAAATGAGAATAATAATCATCTCAACCTCCCAGAGTAATTGTGAAGAGAAAATAAATTAATATTTGTAAAGTCCTTTGACAAACTTAAAGTACTTTATAATTGTTGGGGATCATTATTGCTATTATTATAATTATATCATGAAAATATCCTAAAGCATCCACTTGAACCAGTTTACGAGATTATAGGATACATAGAAAGGCCTTTTAAGGTCCTCCTTCCAATCCACTCTTTTTATAGGTGAGAACACCTTGGCAAAGGTCATAGAAGAAGTAAGTAGAGAGCTCAGATTAAAATTCAGTTTCTCTGACTCTAGGTCCATTGATTATTCCAGAATCCATTACTTAGGAACCATTTAAGATCATGTCTTTTCATAATCAGATCACCCAAAGGCCTTGTTTTACAATTGATATTTCCTCCATCTCAGTGAGCTAGTTCCCTCGCCCAAGGACATTAGTGGCAGGGTCTGGATTAGGGCTCCGATTGCAGAGAATTCTGATCTCTGGCCATCTGCACGGACAGAGTGGACCCTATTGTGATCCAGGTTCCAGAAGCCTTTCTCATCCTGCCTGTCTTTACTTCTCATTGGGGGTATTTTGGTTGTGTGTGTTCAGTGTAGGATTCAGGAGTAGCCTGACACTACTTCCTGCTTCCCTTCCTCAGTGCCTGGTTTATTTCTGGACCTTCTAGCATCTTCCCTTCTAGCCTTACCTCCCGTATACTCTGCCTGCTGTTTTGAGATGGAGAAGAAAATGGCAAACCAGTCCAGCATCTTTGCCAAGAAAACCCAATGGTTCCTCTTCCGTTTAGAGTGTGAGCTTCTGGAGGACAGACTCTTCTCTTTTTCATTATATCCTCAATGCTTAGCACAGGGCCTGCTTTGCATGTTTTGATGGATTGACTGATCAATGGGACTCCAATAGTCAACAGGTTTTGTTTTTCTCTTTCCTTGGGTGATAGACGCGGAGGCCACTTCATTCCTTCTCTAGATCTCTTCTCGCCACCATCTTCTCAACTCTCTGGAAGATGGTGTCTCCCTCCAAAGCCGGATGGTACCCTCAAGCTATCCCTCTGTTCCCCCACACATGCTCCAAGTCTGTCTCCTTCAGAACCAGCAAGGGCTGAATTCCTATCGTGCTGTGTTTATATGGAAGAACAAATACTTTGGATTGATTTTTCTTTCTTTCTTCTCTTTGCATCCAAATGGGACACTCAGAAGAGCATCCCGAGCGGCGGAACATTTGATGTATGTGAGAAATAGCGAATATCCTTCTCTCTACCCTTACCCCTGCCGCATTCACCATGCCATCCTTCACTCTTTAATGCAATGTAGAAAAGGGCATCTTCCCTTCCTGTGCTTTTTGTCGCGTCGCCTTTTGTGACTGGCGTAGTTGGAACAAAGTCATAGGATGGGAAACAGAATCCACAGGGCTGGGCTAAGGATGCCAATTTATAAATGTTTTCTGATCAAACAAGTGTACAGTGAGCATTAGCCATTGGCCAGGGGCTATTCTGTGCAGATGCTACCACCATGGCATCTAATTCACCAAGGATGGGCCCCAATCTGGCTTGGCAGCACTACAATGGCAGTACTTTGGGCTTACAATGCTCATGACTTAACCATATTTGGTTTAGTCCATTCCAGTACAATCAGCCACCCTGTGTCCTTCCCTCTGCTGATGGCCTCGGGCAGGGATGCCCGAGCCTTTTTAGTCCCTGTACTCCTTGGCTCTCAGTCAGTATATTTCCAATTCAATTGGGGACAGGAACTAGATCTGTGATTTTATGGGCCTAAGCATCTCTCCAAGTGAAGAAGCACCTGTTGTCATAGCACACCATCTTCAAAAGTCAGTGTACTTAGAAGGCTGCCTATACTACTGAGAGGTGAAGTTGTCTCCCAGGATTATACAATCAAGGTGTATCAAGAGGCAAGTCTTGAACCTATATAAACTACTTCTCTGTCTCCTATTCAATAGGAATGGGAGGGAAATAATCTCGAGTTTGCCATATATGTATATGTATATAAAATTTGAAAAATTATTTATAATAGCTAACATACTAATTTTTTAACCAAATATTTCCTGGTTGTTCTGAGGATCAACTGATATATTTGTATAGTCCTTAGTCTAGTGCTTGGCACATAGTAGATATTTAATAAGTGCTTATATCTTTCTTTCCTTACTAAATCAATGAAATTGTTGAAATTTATGAAATGTTGCTTTGAATAAGTTAGTAATAATAGATTACTTCTCTCCCAGATAACCATTGGTTGCTATTAGTGTTTTTTCTTTACTCCCTTGGTTGGATTCTTCTCCCACTGTTCTTTGGCAGTTCTTGACAGACTCATTCTAGTGCTGCCTAAAATGTTAAGCAAGTTTTCTGGTTAGCTGTTGGGGGCTCTGAGTCACTCTCAAAACTGCACATTCCCTCCAGATTGGGGGCCTATCAAGCCCTGCTGTCTTCTCTTGACATGGGCCAAAATGGGAGTTGGTCCAATTGGAGTTGATCCTGGGGAATTCAGTTCTGCAGACACCTTGGAGTGAGATACCACATGAGGGATTGTTATCCTATTGAGTCAAATAGTTAATCCTTTTCCTTTCTTTTAGAAATGTGAGAGCTGGTCCATCCATTCTTGGGATAGGGTAGGCTAAAGAGTTGGCCACCATATTGAAACCCAAAGAAAGTATAATGAGGGGCACGTGATCAATATGAATGCAGCATTTCAATTGCAATGTCCATAGCATATTCATTTATTTAATTATTTGTTTATTTCTTTATAAGCAAGCTACTTGTATTTCAGTGAAAGTTTGATCCCCAAAAGATAGATATGCAAAAGGGTCACAGTTTTGTAACCTGGCTTGAGATACTACATGTTTTGTCTTTGACTTTAGCTCACTCAGCAAATGTCTTTTGACCTTATTTTAAAGGATTCGTTCTTCTCTTGATTTCTCCCAAATCAGTCCATCTCCTACCTCCCATCTCTTTGCCTTTGCACTGGGTATTCCTCATGTCTGGAATGCACCTCTTCCCAGTCCCCAACCCATAGAATCTTCTGTTTTCAGCAGGATACCACGCTCACCTTAGGATTCATTTAATTCAAATATCTCTTTTTATAGATGAGGAAGCCTTGGACTCCCAGAGGTAAAATGAGTTGATCAAAATCTTGCAGCAAGTAAATAACTCCTTCCTTTAGGATTCAAACTCAGTCCTTGCCTTTGAAATTAGAGGGAAGAAAGCAAATATACAATTAAAATCAGTATGTCCATTACTAGAATAACTGAACCTTTGTCCAAATAGGTCCATGCAAAAGTTGTCCATCCCATGTGACTATTGGTTACAGATTTTCTTCCACTAGGAAGCTTGGGATCTTTCTACTATTCGAAACAAGAGTCCCATTTCTTTTAAATCCAATACTTTCTTAAAAAAAATTTTTTTTATTGACTTTTTCATGGAAAGGCCATAGAAATTGCCACAAAATTGTAATCACATTAACTTTTATTAGTGAAATAGCAAGAAAGATTTTATTGATATGAATTGAGTATGTAGATTGGCTGCATCTCCTGTTGAGGAGGGACCAGAAATCTCTGATTTCTGTCATCGTAAATTTCTTCTACCTTTCAGATCCGAAATTCTTATGGCTTGCTTTTACATATACTAAAAACAGAAGATAAAATTATCCTTTCAATAAGCATTCATTTAATAATACCTTTCTACAATGCTCTGGGCCTAACAGCATATATATAAACTGGTTTTAAATGATATTCCCAGGTTTACAAAGCTAGGAAGTGTCTGAGGCCAGATTTGAACCCTTTCTGTCTCCTAATCTAGAACTCTATCCATTTTGCTCTCTAGATGCCCCTTACTATTGTGTTTTTGATGCCCTAGGAATAATTTTCCTGACTTAGTTGATAATTTTAAGTATATATATAACTGTATATACACACATACTCATACATACATTTATAAAATTATATACATAACACATATTTATATATTTGTATTTATATTATTACTTTGTAGTAAGAATTATATGCTCACGCACTCTTTGTGGTGGCAAAAAAAAATTGGAAAATGAGGGGATGCCCTTCTATTGGGAAATGGCTGAACAAATTGTGGTATCTGATTGTGATGGAATGTTATTGTACTAAAAGGAATAATGAACTGGAGGGATTCCATGTGAACTGGAATGGCCTCCAGGAAGTGATGCAGAGTGAGAGGAGCAGAACCAGGAGGGTTGTACACAGAGACAGATACATTATGGCACAATCAAATGTTATAGACCTTTCTACTAGCAACAGTGTAATGACTCAGGACAATTCAGAGAAACTTATGAAAAAGAATGCTCTCCACATCCAGAGAAAGATCTGTGGGAGCAGAAACACAGAAGAAAAACATAGGATTGATCATGTAGTTCAATCAGGATATGATTAGAGTTTTAGTGTTAGAAGATCACTCTACTGCAAATATGAATAATATTGAAATGGGTTTTGAACAATGATACATGTATAACCCAGTGGAATTGCTTGTCAGCTCCAGGAGGAGAGTGAGAAGTGGAAGGGGGAGGCAGAAATAATGAATCATGTAACCATGGAAAAATATTCTAAAGAAAAAAAAAAGAATTATGTGTTCATCACCCTGTAGGTATGCCTCAATTGGCTTATTAAATGGATTTCTGATAAATAGAGGTGACATAAATTTTCTCTCCTTATTTTCTGCTACATTGAACCCCCACATCAAGGGGTTCTTCTAATTGTATTGGAAATCATCCACTCTTTTCCCAACAAAGAAAATAAGATCATCTTTTAAAAGTTTTAATTTCATTAAATCTTAAGTGTTGTGATCATTTTAAACAAATGAAATGTTTATTTCCTATCAGATTCTAGTTTGACATCTCAGAACTCATTTTAGAAACAAATGCCTTGTTCAGAATCCAGCTTGATGGAGAATTGGGAATAGAGGAGCACAAGCCTAGATTTGGAGTTAGACGGCATAAACTAAAATCTTGACTATTCCCTAACTACCTATATAACTTCAGTCTATTCATTTTGTTTCTCTTCGATGTAACTTATTTGTTAAAATGTGACAGTCAGAAGGACTCGAATATACCCTAGATTTACTTCTTATCCAGTTATACCACAGTTTAGTCACTATTGGGACACAGACATTTTAATAGCTTCCTCTTTGGTCTATGCAATCTATGCAGTCTCTCCCTTCTCTAATACATTCTCTACCCAGGTTTCAAACTTATATTCCTAAAATGAAGGGCTAACCAACTTACTCTCCAGCTAAAGACATTTTAGTGGTCCTCATTATCTCTAGCTTAATGATTTTCAAAGTGTAATACAGAATCATGAATCATGTAACCATGGAAAAATATTCTAAACAAAGTGTAATACAGAGACCCTCTGGCAGCCCCTGAGGAACTTTGAGGGGATCCACATAGACCAAATTTATGCATATAATAACCCTAAAATGTTTTAATTTCTAATATGATAAATATCAATAGATATAACCCATATAAACAAAAGCTCTTTGGGGAGAGTATCTTCAATAATTTCTTTTTTTTTTTTATTTAAAAACCCTTACCTTCCATCTTGTAGTCAATACTGTGTATTGGCTCCAAGGCAGAAGAGTGGTAAGGGCTAGGCAATGAGGGTCAAGTGACTTGCCCAGGGTCACACAACTGGAGGCCAGATTTGAACCCAGGACCTCCCATCTCTAGGACTGGCTCTCAATCCACTGAGCTACCCAGCTGCCCCCTCAATAATTTCTTAAGAGTGTTCGATGGGTCCTGGTCCAAAAAGTTTCAGAACTGCTGCTCTAGCACAAAATAAAACTTTGGGTATTTAATCCCATTTATAATATAGCTCTAATTTTTTCCATTTAATTAAACATAGTCACCCCCACTCCTCTACACACATAATATACTTGATACAAACTGATACAGACAAAATGAAATGCTTTCTGTTTTCTATATGTGACTTTTCACCTTTTACATTCATCTTTTACTCAGATACCTTTGATATGATTCTTCATCTCTACTTGTCAGTCTTCTGAGATGCCTTCAAGGTTCAACTCTAATGCTATCTCAGTTAGAATTCCTTTCTCAGTCTTCATTTGTTAATGGATTTTGTTTATGTAGATTTTGTTTGTTTATTCATTTACTTGTTTCTTTATTCATCCCTTCACTCACTCATTCATTCATTCATTCATTCATTCATTCGTTCATTTATTCATTCATTTATTCCAGGAAGCACTTTTCTGTCTCTTCTGTAGAATGTAAGTTCCTGAAAGATGGAGATTTTCTTATTTTTGTTCTCTGGAGCACTCTCTGGAATACAGAAAGATCTCATCACTGCTAATTGATTAAAAAGAGTTTAAAAAAAAGACATACCTAGTTACTTTTCATGAGTCCAGAAGACTTGATAAATCATGCTTCTTATCTCTGAGTGCAGAGATGGATTACAAATGCAGAAGACATATGTTTTCAGACATGATCAAGACAATTACTAATGTGTTTTGCTTGATTATACTTAATTGTTGTTATAAGGAAGGGCATTTGTTTGGAGAGGGGAATGGTAAGGATGTTTAAAAAAAGAAGAGAAAAAATTTCAGTTAAACATTTTTAAATACATTTAAATACAAAATTTTAAATATAAATATATATAAAACTCTTTTCATATTACCTGCCTTCTTGAAGAGGGAGGGGGAAAAGAATGAGAATTTTACCCATAGCTAATGTGAGAATTTGTTTCTCTTAGATAAGTATATTTATTATAATCTATTACATATTTATAACAAATGCTATTGTTATAATATGCTACCCTGTACATAAAAATATATGATTATATGTAAAAATGGCAACTCAGAAAAAATACATAGGAAAAGGAGATTTGGAAGGAAATGCTGACAACAGGACAATGTTGGAATTATCATAAGTTTAATATATACTAAATAAAATTAGTCATAAATGATATAGACATGGTTTCATACATAAGCCTCTTTTTTCTAATCTTTGTAGATGGAAATGTATATTATTATTTTTTATTTAATTTTTTAACGACTATTGCTGTCCATTTTGGCAAACATTTGGATATTTTTCTTCTTGTGAAAAAAAAATCTAATTTTCTTATTTCTTTCATGAATAGAAATAACTAACCAGAGCTGCCAGGTTGATCAGCCCCTGGAGAACCTAGCTCCGTATCTCCATCACTCCCTGTGTCCCCTAAGCAGTTTTATCTCTGCACGTTTCCCACACTGAGCTCTGTGGTAGCTGAAAGGGACATGTCTTACTTATCACATTTCTGACTTTGCTGATGAGCATCCCGGAGTCTTTGACCAAACTTCCCTGCTCCCAAGGAGAACATCGTTACAAGGTGCTAGGGAACTTTAAAAAAAAAAAAGAAAATTTGATGTGTGTGACTGTATGTCTTTTCATTTTTACTGTCCTTTTCTATTCAAGGACATCAGGAGTGTTTTGAGCTGAATATATGTGTCTTGGGTGCTACTGAAAATAATGTTGGGAAGGGGCTAGTTTTCCCCTTTTATTACTTAGGGCCTTGCGTTTGCTGGGTTTCTGTTTTGGAGACTATTTAAACCATAACTGTGACCCCTTACATTTTAATGGCAGTAAGATGTGTGTGTGTTGGAGGGGGTGGAACTTTACATGGTTTATATAGGAGTTAGGCATTAATAGAAAAAAATATTCCAAGGGCTCCTCTGAGTGTCCCTGGCATGGAGTCTCCCTATGTCACTCAGCTGCCATGTCCTGTCTGTTTCATCTTTGCAGCATCTCTTGTCAGGTTTATCTCTGTAGCATCTCTTGAATTTTCCCCCTTCTCTCTGGCACTACCTTGGCTCTAATGCCAGGCCATTGTCTTTTCACATCTGTGTTATCAGAATAGCTGTTGGGGGCGTCTGTCTGCCTTAAGTCTCTCCCTATTCCAATCCATCCTTTATATAGCCACCAAAGTTATTTTCTTAAAACTCAGGGCTTCATCATGTCACCCCCTAATCAGTAAACTCCAGTGTCTTCCCTTTTGCTTCTAGAAACAAATACAAAATGCTCTGTTTGGTATTTGAAACTCTTCATAATCTAGTCCCCCCTACCTTTCCTTATTCCCCCAAATATACCCTTCAAACCAGGTACACTGGCCTCCAGGCAGATCCACGAACAAGACTCCTTTAAGCATTTTATGTCTGTCCTAGTTCCTGGAATACTCTCCCCCTTGTACTCCAATGACTGACCTTTCTGTCTTCCCTTAAATCCCCACTAAAATTCCAGCTTCTTCAGGAAGCCTTTTTCCAAAACTTAATTCCAGTACCTTCCCTCTGTTAATTAATTCCTATTTATCTTGTATGTAACTTGCTTTGTATATATTTGTTGGTTTGTTATTTTCCCACAATTTAGATTGTAAGCTCCTTGAGAGGAGGGACTCTCTTTTGCCTCTTTTTGACTCTCCAGTGCTTATTAATTAGCACAGTGCCTGGCACATATTAGGTGCTTAATAAATATTGAGTGATTCACATTTCACGCATTGGGGAAAAAAAGATCTTCTCATGGACTCCAACATTGTAATACATATTTTGTTGTCTGACCCATTAAAATGTAAGTTTGTTTTCAGTAAGGTTCATTTTAATCCTCTTACCTGTAACTCAATCTCTCTGATAGACTGCATGCCATATTGGTGTTCTGCCAAAGTCGAGTGATAGATTAATTGTATATAACTTAGATAAAACTTAAAAACTAGGCTTTAGTTTTTCCTTCTTTCTCCTTACCATCCACAACCTAACTGCTGTATAACACAGACAAGTTAGAAACAGAACCCCCCTCCATACTTCCCTCAAAAACATCCTCAACATTTTGGGTTATAAAAAAAATAATATTCCTTGGAAACATTAAAGCAGGGAAAACTAGAACTCTTGTACCCACTTGTAGATTGACTTGAGTTGTTCTTTTTGAGGTCCAAGCTCAGATTTCTTGTCCATATCCTTTTTTTAAAAAAATAATTATTTAGAAAATGACATCTGCTCAACTCCTCTCTTCTCTCCCCTCCCTTTCCCCCTCTCCCCTCTCTCTTCTTATCCTCCTCCTCTCTCCCTTGGGCATTCATTATTGGCTGTAGTTTGTTAGGTGTTCATCATCAGTAGTGAAAACAATGATCACAATTTTCCTGGCTGCCCATTAAAGCCAGTTAATAGTGTGATGAGATCAGCATCCCAATGACCCAGGGATGTATTGACCCTGAAACCTAATGCAGAACAGAGACAGGATTCCTGTAGTGCCTGATCTCTCCTGTAGGATTCCTTACCACAATGGCAACTCCTGATTTCTCCTTAGGCTTTGTTTGGCTTTTTTGAGAGTTAGAGTAACATAACAGAAAGAGGCCTGAACTGTTCTTTCTGGGCAGTTGGGGGAATATTTTAGTCTGATAACTGTCTGGTTCTAGTACATTATTTTGGCAAACTCTCAAGGGTATTCAGAGACCTCATTTCCAATATGGTGATTTGTTTTCTGTCAATCCATAAAAAGATGTGGATCTTCTAATTTATAATTCTAGCCATCAGATCATTTCTTGCAGAGTATTCGGTAGGTGTTAAATTTTTATAGCCTGCAGTCTTGTGTGGCATAATTTTTTTATTTCTTTGAATAACATGTATTCATTATGAAATCTGGGCTCCTTAAGATGTTTCTGTGACAATGACATGGTCCTGAATTGCCATCATGAAACCTTGTGTTTCCATAAACATTCATTTGGTGCTCCTTTTTTGTTCACTGTTTTGGGGTGGATTCTTAGAGTTACCATTCACTGAATGTAAAGAGGGTAAAGTTTAAATTCCATTCTTAAATCTTGGTTGTTTTAGAGATAGGGAAGTAAACCACTTCTGATTACATTAGATGAATTCAGAGGTATTATGTATTGTATTTTTTTTCCTATTTCTTGGTAAAATAATGTCTCTTTGTCCTAAGAGTATGTATTTGTTCCTTATTGTTATTTTCATTGTGACTATATTATTTTATTTTTCAAAAACCTCATCTTCTGCCCTGGAATCAATACTAAATATTGATTCTATCAATTATTCACTCTATCAAAATTAAATAAATATAAAATATTGAATCTGTCAATACTAATTATTGATTCCAAGGCAAGAAAGTGGTAGAACTAGGCAAAAGAAATTAAGTGACTTGTCTTAGAGTCACACAGCTAGGAAAGTGTCACATTTGAACCCTGTCTCCAGGCTTTGCTCTCTAGCCACTCAATCACTTAGACAGTCCCACCATTAATATTTTGTTCTTCTAATCTCTAAGTTTTAGGGAATTGAGGCAGACATTTTCCCAGGGCAGGTAGCCCTGTTAAATTTATGGTTGGACTGAATATTTAAATTGGTGGTCTCCAGGGATTTAATTTCTAAATCCCAAATGAATTTCTAAAGTAGAATGAAATTCATGGTAGTTTTATTTATAATAGAGGGAAGATATTAAGGCATGAGAGAGAGAGAGAGAGAGAGAGAGAGAGAGAGAGAGAGAGAGAGAGAGAGAGAGAACTCTAGCTTCCTCTGAGCCAGGTAGAAATTCTAAGGCCCCAATCAGGGAAAAGGAGTCTCAAGAGGATGGGTCTTTCTCGGAGGTTTACACCTCCAGAAAGGGCAAGGAAACTAAGTCAGCATTTACACTCACCACAGTGACCGCCTAAAAAGAAAGCAGTCTTAGGTCTCCTGCACAAGCTCCTCCAGGAGTCCAATTCCACAGCCAAGTGTCTTCACTCCAAGTCTGGGTGTCTGTCTTCCAGTCTCTCCTCCGAGTGACCTTTCTTCATTCTTGATCAATCAATTCCTCTTGTGTGTCACTGTTTCCTCTACTTAAAGACCTTTTTCTCTTGTGTCAGCTCCCCTAAATTATTATGTCTACCAATGAAAGCAGACACTCCTCTCCAGGACTATACATTCTTTCACACCTGGGTCAAAGACCTCCCACTCAGTGTATGAAATGGGTGTTCACAGCTTTTTGTGGTTAGTGTGCATCTTTTTGTGGTTAAAATGGGTACATCTACTTTAAATTCTGGGTTAACGCTTTTGGGGATTAAAATCTAAAAATAGATAGGGGATTACAAATATTATCTTCACTATCAAGGAAGAGCTAAGTACCTTCATTGTTACAATTAGGAGATAGCCAAATCCAATCTTCACACTATCTTACTAATAGTTTTACTTTTTTTTTTTTATTGACCATCAGACTCAAGTTGCTTCATAAATTAATTGATTTTTGTAATGGATAAATGTGGCAGGATAGAGTCTGATCTTCTGGAGACTCCAAGAAGTCATCTTTAGTCCATCTGAACTTAGTAGATGGCAGGACAATAAGCTTATTATTACATGCTGCTTCCCCTTTTCACATCATTTTAATTGCTTGGGCAAAGACTTTATTTCTGAGCTTTCTTTTCCGCATGGTTTGAAGGTGATCAATTTTCAATGTGGTGACATCTCTTTAAAATGTTGTTAAGTTGTAGGGTGTTAATGCTATATTTAGGTGATATTGTGGGCCACAGTTTTGCCGGTAATAATTTTACAATCCCTATACAGTTTTTTTTAATTCTGAAGAATATTTTCAGGTCCAATATTATAGGTTAGAAATTTGTTGACTGTTGATGAGGGGTAATGAACTTCTCTTATATACTTCTGTTGAGGTGACCTTACATTTATAGGTATCCAATAGGTATAAAATTTTAGCAATGCTAGTTATGTCTTGGATGGAGTCTAATCTTTCTTGGCACTCAACACTGAGCACTAAAACTAATGATGCAATATGTGGTCCTTCCTGGTGGCAACAGACTAATCCCCTAAACTCTATCACAAAACTTTCTATTTCTAGTAAAAAAAAAAAGAAACAAAACAAAAAATTTAAATTTTTTAAAAAACTGATTAGCCATTTGTTTGGAGATTCAATATTGATCAAGTTTCTATAGATGTTACCATTGGAGGACCTTTTGATTAAATATCTATCACATCTTCCAATCCCTAAATTGTAAGAACTTAAGCTCCTAGAGCACAATTATTTTATAAAAATACCTTAAATTTTTACTTTTGCTTTTTTTACATGAAATGTCAGATTTCTGTTTTATAGAGCTTGCTTTTCAAATTTATAATGCATTCATCCAGAAACTTTCAAAGCTTGTCTTCTTGTCTATTAAGAATCTAATTTCTCTTCTCTTCTCTTCTCTTCTCTTCTCTTCTCTTCTCTTCTCTTCTCTTCTCTTCTCTTCTCTTCTCTTCTCTTCTCTTCTCTTCTCTTCTCTTCTCTTCTCTTCTCTTCTCTTCTCTTCTCTTCTCTTCTCTTCTCTTCTCTTCTCTTCTCTTCTCTTCTCTTCTCTTCTCTTCTCTTCTCTCTTCTCTTTCCCCCTCCCATCTTATCCCCAGCTCTCTTCTTCCTCATCACACTTCCTTTCCCATCATGGGATGGGAAGGCAAGGAGGTATCATGATCATCCTATCAAAAGTACACAATCAAGCAAAATAAATTCTCCAGTTGGCTATGCCTAAAAATGTGTGTATTATTTTGCATCTTGAGTTCTTCTCTTCTCTGTTAGGTGGTGAGTAGGAGTAGGATTACTTCATTATGGAGTTCTGATGGGTCACTGTGTTAATTAGAGTTCTTGTCTCCCAAAGTTGTTGGTCTTTACCATGTTCTGGTTGTGGTAAAAATTGTCCTCTTACTTTTCCTTTCTTCATTCTGCATCACTTCTAGAAGTCTTTTTTTGTAAGCTCTTCTCTTCCCTCATAGAATTAATACTGTAGATTGGTTCCAAAGCAGAGAGTGGTAAGGGCTAGGCAGTAGGGAGTTAAGTGACCTGCCCAGGGTCACATAGCTAGGAAGTGGTTGAGGCCATATTTTGAACCCCGAATCTCTGGTCTCTAGACCTGACCTTCAATCCACTGAGTCACCTAACTGTCCCCTTATAGAAATCTTAATAGGTTTTTCTGAAACCATCCCTTTCATCATCTTATGGCAAAAAATAATATTTTCTTCACATATGATTATTTTTCAGCCATTGCCTTAGTGTGGTCCCTTCCTTCATTTCTAGTTCTTGGTCACCACAAAAAGAGCTGCTATAAATCTTTTCATACAGGATTCTCTTTTTTCTTTCAATTCTTTGTTTTATATTTGCTTCTCTGAGTATATTTTCCTTCTTCTCCCTCTCTAGATTGTAAGCTTCTAAGAGAACACAAGGATAATTTTTGTTTTTATCTTTGTATCTCTAGTGTCTAAGGCAGCTAAGTGACGCCATAATGTACAGAGCTCTGGGTCTAGAGTTAGTAAACTCATCTTCCTGAGTTCGAATCCAGCGTCAGAGAGTTATGAGCTGTGTGACTGTGGGAAAGTCACTTATCCATGTTTGCCTCATCTGTCAAATGAGCTGGAGAAGGAAATGACAAACCACTCCAGTATCTTTGCCAAGAAAACCTCAAATGGGGTCAAGAAGAGTCTGAAAAGAATGAACAGCATCAAAATTTCTAGAGTTTAGTAGCCCCATGGTAGGCAGCTAATAAATGCTTGTTTCACTGAATGGATTTGAATCCCATCTGATCATTGATGCTGGGTTGATAATGAAGGCACTGGATGAAGAATGAAGAGTTTATTTAAAATCTTGTGGCTTAGCGCTGGTGCTTAGGGTAGTCAGACCATTAGTTGGAAACATTGAGCTGCTTGACAGTTTAAAATCCTAAATTTCCTTTAAACTTGAGCTTGGCTTTGGAGCGATGAGAGAGGTGGGGGGAGAAGGGATTAGAGGGGGCTCTCTAAAGGGTTTTCCACGAAACCCTTTTGCTTTGTAGAGAAGGCATTTGATGAAGTATGGAGGAGCCTCCTTGGCAGCCCTAGCTTTTGTTGGCTACACCTCCTGTTGGCCCTTGGTCAGGTAACTCTCTTCCAGCCAATGATACCTACTTACTAGACATTGCTTGACATTAAAAAAAAAATAATCCTGCCTCCATCATCACTTAAGAACATCAAAAGACCTTAATTAAATCTCCAGGTTTTACTTTTCCTCATTGGACATGAGGTGGAGTTAAACAGGAAGAGCCAAGGCTCAACAATATACTTAATTCTGAACGGGATGTAGATTTTTCTGCAGATCTGGAAAACTTGGCTAGCTGAACTCTGACAGCTCCCTCCCCAGCTTGGCCATACAGAGTCCCCCATCCAGAATCTTTCCTTCTAGAGAAGATGAATTTAAAACTCAATTATGAGAGAATGAATGAATGAATGAACGAATGAATGAATGAATGAATGATTATATTTTCATCAGGTTCCTACTGGAGCAGATATAAAGAAATCAAATGAATGAGAATGAATATTGAGTAATAGAAAAATAGAAATAGAATATAAAATAGAAAAATATATAATATATAATAATGATAAAATATAATAATAGAAAAATAGAAAATAAACATTGGGGATCCTGAGTTGTTTTCTTAAATCTATGACCTTCAGATGCTCTTATTCCTGGGGACAGCTGGGTGACTCAGTGGATTTAGAGCCAAGTCTAGAGATGAGAGGTCCTGGGTTCAAATTTGACCTCAGACACTTCCTAGCTATGGAACCCTGGGCAAGTTACTTAACCCTGATTGCCTCGCCATTATCACTCTTCTGTCTTAGAACCAATACACAGTACTGTAAGATTAAAAATTATATCCAATATTCCAAGTATTATATTTTATAAGATTTATTAATAATAACTTGAAGTAAAAGAAAATGATAGCCTTAGTAAAGAAAGGGTTTCCTGGGCCACAAAAAGCAGGAGAGGAGAAAGAGAGAGAAAAGGTAGAGTTTCACAAACTTATCAACAAAACATAAAAACTAAAGCAGATATAAAGAAATCAAATGAATGAGAATGAATATCAAGTAATAGAAAAATAGAAATAGAATATAAAATAGAAAAAGATATAATATGTTTAATAATATATAATAATGATCAAATAAAATAATAAAAAAATAGAAAAAAAATTGGGGATCCTGAGTTTTTTTCTTGAATCTATGACCTTCAGAAGCTCTTATTCCTGGGTGCAGCTGTGAGGATGAAAAAGGAAAGGGATGCTGGGAAAGGAAGTCCAAGGGTACTGTTTACACAGTATTGATTCTAAGATGGAAGGTAAGGGTTAAAAAAAAAAAGAAACTCTAATCCTATATCTCCATATCCTTATTATTATTATTATTATTTAAATTCTTGCCTTCTATCTTAGAATTGATACAAGTATTGATTCCCCAGCAGAAGAGTGGGAAGAGCTAGACAATTGGGGTTAAGTGACTTGCCCAGAGTCACACAGCTAGGCAGTGTCTGAGGTCACATTTGAACCCAGGACCTCCCATCTCTAGGTCTGGGTTTCAATTCATGGAGTCACCCAGCTGCCCCCAATAGCCTCTACTTTCAGAGGGGTATGTGTTGGGTGGAGGAGGGAAGATGGTGAGAAACCATTGATTCGAGTATATAGTTTTGTGTTTGAATTTCTCAGCTTCTCACCTCCTGGTTTTTCTCTTTTCTTCAGCTCAAGCCGGGACAGAACAGCTGCCGAGACAGCGACAGTGAGAGCGCCAGCGGAGAATCCAAGGGATTCCACCGGACCAGCTCCAGGGAAAGACTCAGTGACGTAAGTAAAAATAAAGCAAAAAGAACAATCAAAAAATGAACACTCAATGAATGACTTGGGACTCTGTTCAGGATCCACCATGTCTATAGTCTTTTCCCATGATCCTTTTCAGCTCAATTTATGATGTCAAGTCTATAATCCTCGATATGGAAGACCACAGAGGAATCGGAACTTCCTGCTCAGTTTTTGCTGCTTAGTAAGACCAGAAGAGGGTTGCTTTAATAATGTGAGAGTCACCTCTTGCATCAGGGAAAGAAGCAGCTGAATGATAAGGAAGGAAGTGTAGAATTCCTTGTCATAAGCAAACTGGAGGGTCCACTTGTAGATCTCTGTAGTTTGGAGAGTTACTTTTCCCCTTCTCTTAAGTGTCATGTTAAAAGGGGAATAATAATACCTTTTTCCTCTCACTTCTGTGTGATAGGCGTGCTATGATTTGCACACAGGGAGACAGCAGTTTTCGGAGAAATGAGCCATGTAAACACGACGCATTTTTATTGCTGTAATTCCATTCCTGGAATTCTGATTGTAGGTCAGTGCCCTTCCCCATGCGTTGTCCTCCCTTTCCTGGAATGAGCCAAAGATGTGAGCTCGGTGATTACAATAGGCTCTTTTCTTGTGGTCAAAACTGTGTAGGATCGTAGCTCTGGGCTGGCAGGGACGGCCTCTCCGTCTCATCTTACAGATGAAGAAACAAATCTCCCAGAGCCTGAGACTCACCGAGGCTCGCCTTGGGAACAGGGACTCCAGATCCAGGGCTCTCTTTGGTACAGGTAGCCTCTCCGTCTTCTTGTATGCAGCATGCAGGACGGGTCTTTGCTTTCATTGTCCTTAGTGAAGAGGCAGGACATAGACTAAGTGAAGGTTTGTCTGGAGGTATTTATGAGATGCTCAAAGCAAATCCTTTGTACTCCTTGCCTTTAATTCAGAATTCAGCAAGGCTTTAGGAAAGTAAAGGCCGCTTGGGAATCCCATGGACTGCGGTAGACAGGTCAGTTTTAAGGGACTGAATAAAGTAAGAAGGCATGGCAGAATCTTGTGACCCCCCCCCCCCCATGTCCTTCATGGATGGACTCAAGGGCCTAGTGTATGTATAAATGGAGATTTTGAACCCTAGACTTCAATTCCCAGACGTCCTTGGTATTTCCCAGAATTCCCTATAATCTCACGTGAGTCCCCACGTTGGCGAGATTATAGGGAATTCTGGGAAATACCAAGGACATCTGGGGATTGAAGTCTAGGGTTCAAAATCTCCATTTATACAGCTGCATAGATCTTCAGTATATTACCTTGCTTGGTTCCTCAGCCAACTTTAGCCTTGTTTCAAAGGAATTTAATTGTATTGTGTCTTCCGCATCCGAAAATTGGAATCTGCACAGAGGGAGATCCTTAACAGCTCAGGTTGAAAGATGGTGCCCTAGATTCCTAGACCAATCTGACCAGTAGGGGTTACCCAATGAAGGTGCCCATATTCTCCACATGCAAATTGTAGTCACCTTAATGGTTATTCAATGGAGCAAAAATGCCTCCCCACCCACCTACCCACCCACCAAAAAAACAAAAAACAGTACAAAGTTTGTGCTCAGACAGAAACTTCTAAGTAATAGAATGTCACATGACAATTACTTTACAAACATTTCTTCAGTTCCTCCTCAGTGCCAGGCACTTGGCTATCCAATGGATATACAAATAAACAAAAAGAAAATGCTCTGTTCTTCCTGGGAGTTTATATTCTGAGGGGAGAGGCCAAGTACCTATCTGTAAATAGAAAAAAATATATAAACAAAATAAATGTAAAATAAATATAAGATAGTTTCTGCCCCTTCCCTCTTTTTCTTATACCCATTAATTGAAAATGGTATGGTCTTAATAAATTCTCATTGACTTATTTGTTATTAAATATAATTTAGTTAAAGTGATAGAATACTTTTTGTTTGAGAAGTTTAGAGAAAAAGCTTTTGGGTAGAAGGTAGTGCTTGAACTGTGTTAAAGGTGAAGAGGGATTCTATGAGTTAGAGGCCAGTAGGGAGCTCATTCCAGGCATGGGATAAAAGGAGTTCAAAAATATAGTACAGAGTGGTGGAAAGTTCTCTGTGAATAACAGAAAGGAATTACAGAAGAATTAAAATTAATCATCATTCAGTGGTCAGTGGAGAGTGGATATGAACAGACTGTGACCCATTATAAACAAAAGTAGAAGAGAAACTGTGAAAACAATTTAAAGGAGAGGTGCGCTCCCAAAAGATGGTTCAGTCTTGTGGTAAAGGGGAAGAAATAGCAGACAGCTATTGGAATTCTTTCGATGTCAGGAACTCTGGAATGAACTGCCTTATACATCAGGGAGACCCCCTGGCACAAAATTATAGGGGGGGAAACACAGACAAGATTGCTTTGGTCGTGCAGGCTTAGATGGCTTGCACTCTGTGTCCTAGGAAGGAACAGCCACATCAGTGAGATCCCAGATCCGTTGGCATCTTCCTCCCCCACAGATTCTGCATGAGACTCTTGGCATCTGGGGTGGTTGGAACTTCTGCCCAAGGGAGGCGGAATAGAACACTGTGTCATTTTAGCCTTATTTATTTTATGGGTTTTGTAGGGATTGAGAGCTCTCAAGTGACTGGAGGGTTTGACTCATGGGGAAAACTTAAAAGTCTTTGGTGTTCTGGGGTTTGCCAAACCATTCCCAAGGCATGCTGGAGGAAGAAGGGATAATGACCCACCCACATTTGAAGGTCTTCTCATCTAGAAGCCATACTCATCTGTTTAGCTTAGTCACCAAAAAAGGGGGGAAGCGGGATCATTAGCAGAGGCAGCCTGAGTCTCAGGGGATGGGAAACAGGGATCTTCTAACCATCCTTAGCCTTGCTGACTCCCGGAGAAGGCAACTCTATAGCTGTAATTTTTTTCTTCTACTTCAACTGATTATTAATAAACTTTATAAAAAAGAACTTAAAATTATTGATATTAATTTAAATCTTACAACAGTTATGTTCCTGTCATTTCAACTGATGTTCATACAAATATGTCAGATAAATATATGACTATCTAGACTTGTGGTCACCACAAGCATTTATAGTCTGTAATACTGGAAATGAGTGTGTTAAAAGCTCCATTTATGGCAGAAATACCTTTTACTTTGGCCCTGTATTCTCCCTCACTCCTGGTGTGTTTGTCTGTTTTGTATGCATCGTGCAATAGAATGTAAGTTCTTTGAAGGCAGGGAATGTTCAATTTTTGTTTTCATCCCCCTAAAACCTAGCAGAATTCCTGCCTTATAGTTTACATTCAATAAATGCTTATTAATGAACTGTTTACTTGCTTAAATGAGCTCCTCTCCTGTTTGGTTTTGTAAGATTTAAATTAATATCAATAATTTTAAGTTCTTTTTTATAAAGTTTATTAATAATCAGTTGAAGTAGAAGAAAAAAATTTAAAAATTGGAAGTTCAAAGCCTAAAAGTCCAACTAAAATATGACCATGTATGTAAATCCCCCTGCCTGGCTCTCAGCCCGCTTACCTAGTTGTGTTCAGGGAAAGAGAGAGCAGGGCAGGGTCACACCAAAACATTATCCTCTGGTATTGGCCGGCAGCATAAGCACACAAAGGGGATGCTGGGTAAGAGAGTCCTGGGGGGTTGGGGGGAAATTCTTTCTACACAGTTTTTAGGTATTTTTGTGTAACAATAAGGCGTGGACATTTAAGCATTTATTCTGTGTTTTTGTCCAGAAAAGAACCCTTCATGAATTCATAAAGCTTACTTGCTGTGTGTACCCTTGCAAGGGGCTAACTTGCCTACAAGTCTACTATCCATGCTTCTCAAGGATAACCCTCCTTCCCCTCCTCCTTATACCCTCCCCACTCCATTTCCTTAGGGGGAAAAATAGATAAAATGGAGGTGGGTGGGGAGGGATGTCATACACAATTGGTGATTTGCAGGAATTTTAAAATATTCAATTTAAATTAGCCCTAGGGTCAAAGCAGCAAATCCTTCACTGGGGACCTAATGAACATCTGTCCTTAGACCCAGACAACTGTAACAGTAGCTGTGGACAGGCTCTCCGTGTAGATCTATAATGAATGAAGTGCATCTATTTTAGTGGGATAATCAATTTCCAAATCCCTTGTTGTCGGTGAGCTGTTGAAACAGAAATGTTAACTTCATGAGTTTAATGAGTAGCCTCCGTCAGAGCCTGGTGACAGAGAGACGGAAAGAAAGGAGGAGGAGAGAGGAGGGCGACCGGGAAAAAGGAGAGTGACTATTAATGAATATCCCTTTGCAAACTCACATGTCAGCAGCAACATTCTCCCTCTTGGAAAATGTCTTTCAACTCTGCATCCCATTACTGCTCCTAAAGCCCTTGGTGGAATGGAGATTGAGGCATTGTGTGTTTACAAGAAATCTCTCCTTTGCAACCTAATGAGGCCCAGGCAGGTAATTTGCCGAGATTGCAAGAGCAGTGGTCAGATCTAGAGAGGAAATGCGGAATGAAAAAGGCCATGTTAAACAAGAGATGCCTGGTAATGAGCCCCAAAATAGTATCCGATGGCTGGCTGACAGAAATCATGTTCTTTTTCTCGCTTGGTGCATGGAAGCCAATGGAATCTGTTCCATTGCCCCCTTCTCCCCCAGCCCCTCTGGGGCTCTCAATCCCACTTAAAGCTTTAAAAAGAGAAGAAGAAGAGGAGGAAACTGTGCCTTCTGGAGGAATAAGAAAATAGAGCCCTTTTGGTCTCCCACTTATAAGAATCTGACCCAACCATGATATATGCTATTGTTTACGAGAGGATGAATCCATGGCTATGGGCTGTTTTTGTTTGTGAATGTGTGTCTGGCTAGGTTTGTCTTTTAATGCCTCCCATTTCCTTGGTGTTTTTTTTTTCCCTTTTGGTGTCTCTATGAGTCATTGCATGTCTAGGATCTGGTGACAATTTCTGTTCCACAAACTGAGCAGAGCTTGCCTTGGGCATCCAGGCCAGAAAAGGGGAAAAAACAAAAAGGCTTCTCTTCTTTCCCCTTCACTTCTTCGGTGGGGTGTGCTCAGCATGGGAAAATCTGGGCAGAGCCCAAGATGAAGCTCGTCCCCAATGGGGAAACCATACTGTCCGCCTCTCTCTGTGGCAGGGCAGGGGTGAATTCTCACTGGGAAGTCAGTAAGTACTTACTAAGCATTCATACACTCTACAACACACTGGGATTACTGATGATTCCTGTCCTTCTTGCGTACCCTCAAGTCACTTGCAGTCTAGTCAGGAGACTGCTTGACTATAGCCAAGGACATACATATATCTACAAAGCATCCATCCTTACCCTTCACACACAATACCTGTATCTTTGGGACTTCCTTCCTTTCTCTTCTATCCCAGTGCAGTCCTTTTACTCTTGGGATTCTGGGTTTTTTCTGAATCTCAGCTAAAAGGGAAGCTCATTGGATTGAGAGCCAGGAGGTCTTGGATTTAAAATCTGGCCTTAGATACTTCCTAGCTGGGTGACCCTGGGCAAGTCACTTGCCCCCCATTGCCTCGCCCTTATCACTTTTCTGCCTGGAAACCAATACTTAGTATTGATTCTAAGATGGAAGGTGAGGATTTAAAAAAACAAAATTCAGCTAAGCGCCTCCTTCTACATGAAGTCATTTGTCATCTTCTGCCTAAGCATGTACACTGGCACAC